>NW_006400028.1:3034031-3067713 GCF_000299155.1 Elephantulus edwardii
TAATAATAATTTTTTAAAGATAAAGAATTGATGCTTTTGAGTTGTAGTGTTGGAGAAGAATACTGAATATCTCATGCACTGCCGTAAAAACAAACAGATGTGACTTGAAGAAAGTGAAGCCAGAGTGCTCTTTTGAAGCAAGGATGTTGAAGCTTTGTCTCACATACTTATGGCATGTTGCTTAGAGAGGTTATTCCTTGGAGAGGGACATTGTGCTTGGAAAAGTGGAGACTCAGCAAAAGAGAGGAAGACCCTTAGTGAGATAGACTGACACTGCAATAATGGGCTCTAGTGTGTCAGAGATGAAGAGGATGGCACATGATAGGACAGGATTCAGGTCTGTTACTATGAGTCATACTCAACTTGACTGCACTTAATAACAATGAAACAAGTGGGTAGAGTATCAGTTTAAGGGTCAGTGAGTTCACATTAATGGGGAAATAACAATTCAAAAGAGAAGGGTGAGAATCATTGCACAGCTTAATATAATTAATATGAATGAAACACAATGTATACAAATTTTGCATACAAACTAATATAAAAACTAAGCATAAATAAAGAACATGATCAATGGCACTAAATCACATATAGAGAAATTGTTGAGCTGTGTGTGTTCTGCTATGTAGAGATTTTAAACAATAAAATATGTATATACGTTATATGTAAATACATCTATAGATAGATACACTCTGCTCTTGAGTTGGGATCTACTCATAGCTGACCCTCCTTTCAGTTTCTGATTCTGTAGATCACATAAGAGACTGTTCATCTTTTTTCCATGGAGCCACTGGTGGATTTGAACTGCCAGAGAGGGTTAGCAAGCACAGCTCCCTATGGGCTAGGCCATCATAGTGCTTGATCACTTAATTCACTCTTTCTCAGTGTGTATATGTACATATGTATGTCTGTGTGTATGTATATCCTTTTGTTCATAGGATCGCTATGAGTCATGCTTGACTGGAAGGCAATCAACAACTATATATATATAAATTTTTAAAGAGAGACACTTTGAATCATTTTCAGGGAGTAATCATGGACCTTAATAAAGAAACTAGAAATGTGTTCAGCTGGAATTCAGAACCAGGTCTTCCATTGTGATTATCTTATATCTATCAGGTGTATGTGTGTGTGTAGGAATGTGGAGTAAATAGTTTCTCTCTCTTAATTTCTCACATCTTCCAGTTAAGAACAACCTTACCCAAAGGGGAAAAACTCAAGAAACCTGATGTGTTTATATAACTGACCCTTTAGCTAATTTTCAGAAGCAGTAAATCTCATGGGAGTAAACTGCCCATCATTTTCCCGCAGAGAAACTGGTGGATTCAAACTCCATGCCTTTGGGATTGCAGTGCAGCTTCTTACAACTAGGCTGCCAGAGCTTCCTTGTGCATGTAGAGTTGCTGTCAAATAGGTTCTCATGACGACCCCATGTGTGTCAGAGTAGCAAACTGTGCTCAGTAGTAAAGTTAATGGTTGATTTTTCAGTAGATCACTAAGCCCTTCTTCCTTATAATTTTCATTTTAACAAGAGGATTGGGTCATTCAACGTCATATTCAGGTTTGAGAAGCCCTAATTTAAAGAGTTTGGACTTGATTGTACAGCTCCTAAGAAGCTGTTGAGGTCTTTAAGCAGAGCAGTGACGCAACCAGAGATGGGTATTGGGTATCCGTGAATGCGGGCCAGTGTCTTCTTCTCTTCTTGTCCTTCATCACTAGCTACTCTTCCTCCTGTTAACCCCAAAGTGCCACAGTCCTTTACATACTGCTTCCATCACAAACACTGCCTTAGCCTTTATTCTGACTGCACTTTATGAAATTTTTGAATGCATGGTATCTCTTAGGTATGGAAGATGATATATGAAAAAGTAAGATTCTACGATTCTATAAAATAATACTTCACATAGAAGCATGATCATGTAGGGCTCATTATGCAAAAACAATCATACATATTGAAAACATAAGTAGGTTCAACAGGATTTAGAAAAGTCCACAGATGTTAAATCCACAGCAAATTAATAAGAGAAGCTAAAGATGCATGGAGACATGGTCCCTAACTTTTCCTTTGTAATAACCTGTTCTGGTTTTTTCTGACTATAAAACAAATTTTTTAAATAAAACGTCTGCAAGATGCATTCATTTGAAGGGGGAAAAAAAGAGTTGTCTGAGAGAAAAATAGTAAAGGGTTAAAAACAAACTGGAGACAACCAGAAAACATGTGTGTGGTTATATGTTGTTGGTCGATGCTGTAACTTCTGGCTTTGGTCATGGCCTAAATCATAACATCAGAACTAAACACTGCTTTATCCTCACAATGAGTGCTGTGTGTAAGCACACTGTTCGAGCCACTCTCAATCCATTTCATGAGGCATTCTTTTTTCCTCACTGACACTCCACCTTAGCAAGTACGAGGTCTTTCTCCAGGAATTGCCCTCTTCTGACAGCATACTCAAAACACATGAGACAAAGCCCCACAATCCTCACTTCCAAAGAGCAATTCTGTACTTATTCCAAAGCAGATTTGGAAAGGACAAGAAAAAGAGAAAGGAAGAGTTATTATGAAAATCCATGGTATAGTCAATATTCTCCTCCACCACAATTCAAAGCATTAATTCTTCTTTGGTCTTCCTTATTCATTGTCTAACTTTCGCATACACATGAAACAATTGAAAATGTAATGGCTTACACAGATAAATAATGTGTGTACAGAAAGGCATATGTAAGTACAAGCACATGTATATATTGGTGTATCTATAGGGTTGAAGTTTCTTAACTTCAAGAAAACAATGATTGTCACCACTGGGCAAATTTGCGGCATCATTATAGATGATGAAGAGATTGAGATTGTTAACAGCTTTAATTTGCTTAGTTCCACAACCAACACTCTTAGTACCAGCAGCCAGGAAATCAAAAGATTAATTACATTGTGGAAAGTCTGCTGAAGAGTAGTAATGTTGGTGCATCTGATTCAGGCCTTAGTCTGCAATTGTGTGCTATGCATCAGAAAGTTGGACAATGACTAGGGATGATAGAAGGAAAAATTGATGCCTTTGAGTTGTGCTGGAGAAGAGTATTGAATATACCATAGATTTCTAGGAGAACAAACAGGTCCATTCTGGAGAGGGTGAAACCAGGCTGCTCCCTGGAGGCAAGGATTCTGAAGCTTCCTTCATCTGACATACTTTGGACATGTTGCAAGGAGTGACCAGTCCTAAGAGAAGAACATCATGCTTCAGAAGGTGGATGGGCAGTGAAAGAGAGGAAGACCCTCCTTGAGATGGATTGATTCAGTGACTAAGGTAATGGGAGTAGGTGTATCAGAGACAATAGGTTGGCTCAGGATAGAGTAGGGTTCAGAGCTGCTGTACATACAAGTGATTTGACAATCCATAACAACAATAACAATAGGCATATGGATATAGATTTTAGTATGTATGACACATATATTTATATAAACAATAAAGTACATGGGGGGGTTAGTTATAGAAACTTCCTGTTGTTTTTAGGTGCCATCAAACTGACTACAAGTCACAGCGACTCTATGGACAACACATCCGAGCCTTGTCCTAGCCCTCTCCATCTTTATACTCTCTGTCATGCTCCAGCCCATTGTTAGCCACTGTGTCGATCCATCTCATTGAGAATTTTCTTCTATTTTGCTGGCTTGCTGTGTTTCCTCATATGGAGCCTTTTTCCAAGGACTGGCACCTCCTAAAAACATGTGTGAGACAAAGTTTCACCATCCTTGCTTCTAAGGAGCATTCTCGTTGCACCTCCCCAAGACAAATTTGTTTGTTCTTTTATCGGTCTGTGGGATATTCAACACTTTTCACCAATACCACAATTCAGTCATCTTTGGTCACTGGCCAGCTTTCAGATGCATAGAAAGAAATAGAAAATACCATGGCTTGGATCAGGGGCCACCTAGTCTTTAAACTGACACACCAGCTGTGTCGCACTTTCACCAAGGTCCTTGACAGCAGAATCCCCCAATGTAACAAGTCTTCAATTCCTTGCCTGTTACCATGGGTGCTAATTATGGGTCCAAATGAAAGGAAGTCTTTGATGTCAACCTTTCTCCATCTATCACATTGTTGCCAATTGGTCCAGTCCAGTGGTAAAGACTTTTTTCTTGATGTTAAGATGAAATCCATGTTAAAGGGTATAACCTTTTCTGTAGTAAAAGCTTCAAGTCTTCCTCACTTTTTGCAGGGAAGGTTGTGTCATTAGCAAAGCACAGATTATTGATGAGTCTTCCTACAATCTTGATGCCACATTCTTCTTCATAGAGTCCAGCTTCTCAAATTATTCACCCAACATACAGATTAAATAGGAGAAAAGATACAACCCTGGTGCCCACTTTTCCCTATTTTAAACCATGCAGTGTTCCCTGGTTCTATTTGGACAACTGCTTCTTGATATATAGGTTTTCAATAAAACACAAACATCTTTCTGGTATTCTGAAAACTTCCTAGTTATATCCAAACACCTCTCAAGAGATATTTACTTACTAAGTCAAAAGGTCTTGTTTCTTGTACCGTTGTTGTTGTTGTTGTTATGTGCCGTCAAGTCGCTTGCGACTCATAGCGACCCTATGTACAACAGCCCTAAATCCTGCTCTATCCTGTGCCAATCGCATTGCTTCTGACACACCCATCCCGATTACCCTAGTCACAGAATCAATCCACCTCATAGAGGGTCTTTCCCTCCTGCGCCATCCCTCCACCTTCCCAAGCATGATGTCCCTCTCTAAGGACTTCTCCCTCCTTTCAACATGTCCAAAGTATGTCAGATGAAGCCCCAGAATCCTTGCCTCCAAGGAGCAGCCTGGTTTAACCCTCTCCAGGATTAATCTGTTTTCTTGGCAGTCCATGGTAAATTCAATACTATTCTCCAGCACCACAGCTCAAAGGCATCAATTCTCCTTCTATGCTCCCTTAGTCATTGTCCAACTATCCAATGCATAATAAGTGATTGCAAAGACCATAGCCTGTATCAGACTCACCTTAGTCTCCAGAGTGACACCATTGCTCTTCAGTACCCTGGAGAGGTCCCTAACAGCAGACTTTCCCATTGCAATACGTTTTTTTATTTCCTGGCTACTGGTGCCAAGAGTGTTGACCGTGGAGCCAAGCAGACTAAAGATGTTAACAATCTCAATCTCTTCACCATCCATCCTGATGCTGCCAATTGATCCAGTGGTGAGAATTTTTGTCTTCTTGACATTGAGCGTCAATCCATACTGAAGGCTGCAGTTCAGGTCCTCCTCAGTTTCAGTAAGCAGGGTTGTGTCATCTGCATAAGGCAGATTGTTAATAGATCTTCCACCAATCCTGACACCACACTTCTCCTCATAAAGCCCAGCCTCTCAGATAATCTGTTCTGCATACAGGTTGAAAAGGTATGGAGATAGGACACATCCTTGGTGTACGTCTTTCCCAGTTTTGAACCATGCAGTGTTTCCTTGCTCTGTTCTGACGACTGTCTTTTGGTCCACGTATAGGTTTCGCATTAGAACGATCAAGTGTTCTGGGATTCACATAGTTCATAAATATAATGTTCCATATCCTGGTTAAATTAGTAGTGTCTGGGGTATCAAAAAATTGTGAGCCACAACTGTGATGCAACTATTGCTCTCTACTAAACTGGAATTCAAGAGAATGAAGAAAACCAAAGATTTGAAGACGAAAATATTTCACAGAGCTAACAAACCACACAAACAATACCTCTATCTAGTCTGAGACCAGAATAGGTATGTGGTGCCCATCTACCCCCATCGATCATTCTGACAAGGACACAGAGAAGACCCTGGACTCATAGAGACCGCATGAACAACAGATTGAAACCTGGCCCTCTCTTACATGTTCTTCACAATCTGCACCATCCTCAAGCCCCATTCTTGTAATCTCTGTGTCATTCCATCTTGTTGAGGGTCGTCCTCTCTTTTGTTAACCTTCCACCATTCCCTGCATGAAGTCTTTCTCTAAGGTGTGGCTCCCTCAAAGTATGTGGGATGAAGTTTCACTACCCTTGCCTCCAAGAAGCTGGTTGTACTTTGCCTGAGGCAGATTTGTTTGGAAAGGTCCTCTATAAAGTGGGATTAAAATACAGTACAAAACTCAAGTTCTTTTTTTTAAAAAAGCTAGATAGAGACTTATAGAACTAGAAAAACCCCAGACTATCACCTAAGACACCTCTTGAACTTGGAACCAATTCCACGCCCAGAGGTTTTCATTCATCCAAATAACAGACTGGCTTATACAATAAACAATATCACATGGGCAGGGAGAAAAGTGCAGCAATGAATGAATGGAAATCCAAAATTTCTGTAAATGTTCATTAAAATTAATAAAATGAAATAGAAAAATAAACAATATCACAGTGAGTACCATGTTCCCTTAAATGCTCAACTTTATGGGACCAACCAGTCAACAGTTACCCTAAAGCGGAGATGAGTGAATAAGGGAAAGCTGGGAAGCTAGATTAATGGAAACAGAACAAACAGAATGGAAATAATAAATATGCTAGTACACTGTAGAAATTATACTTAATGTCATAGGATAATCTGTATAACAATTAAGTGGGAACTAGATTTGCTATGTAAACTTTTTTTAAAATACAATAAAATGTTTTTAAAGTACAATGATTAAAATAAAACAATGCTATAGCACTCATGCTGTCAGGGACCTCCAGAGTACTGCGAAGCAACCATGTCAGTCTAGAGACTAAAGTGCACCTGATCCAGGCCATGGTCTTCACAATTACTTGCTATGCATCAGAGAGCTGGACAATGACTAAGGATGGCAGAAGAAGAATCAATGCCTTTGTGTTGTGGTGCTGGAGAAGAGTATTGAGCATAACATGAACTTTCAAGAAAACAAATAGGTTTCTCTTGAAGAGGTTGAAACCAAATTTCTCCTTGGAGGCAAGGATTTTGATGCCCCTTCTCACATACTTTCAGCATGTGACCAAGAGGGTCCGATCCTTAGAGAAGAATTTACTTGGAAAGTTGGAGAGACAGGGCAGGAGAGGAAGATCCCAGATGAGATGGATTGACACACTACTGGGGTAGGTATGTCAGAGTCAGTGAGACTAGCTCAGGAAAGGGCAGGGTTCAGAACTATTATTGTACATAGAGCCACTATGAGTCACAGGTGACTTGATGGCATATAATAACAACAACAATAACATGATGGTTAATACTATGTGTCAAAATAGCCATTGATCTTCAGTACAATATAACTTACAAGTTGTAAATGTTAATCTTTATGTGTTAATGAGAAAGGATTAGAAGCAGATCTTCAAGGATACCATATGTCTTATCTCATTGAGGGAGAATCTCCTTAGAAGACTGGCCATGACAGTACATATGCTTCAACTTTCACAAGAAGCCAGGGAGATTTTTGTCTCATCTGCATCTGGCTATCTGGCTCACACAATAAAGTATTATGCAAAACTAAAGAAAGAGAAAGAATTTGTGAAACACTGAATAACATGGATTAATCTAGAGAAAATTATACTGAGTAACATAAGTCAGTCACAAAAAGACAATTATTCTATAGATTAACATTATAAAAAGCTAAAGAAAGATTTATGCATACATACAAGCATTCTTGGATGATAACCAGAAATGGGAAGGGAGGAAGTGGAAAGTAAAAATGAATAAATACAGACAACTCATTAAATTGAGTGAAAGGAAAGAATATACACTAAGGAGCTGATCATTCTAATAAATTGTTGTTATTTGCCAATGACACAGTTATGACTCCTAGCGACCCTATGACTAATAGCTCTGAATCCTGTCCTATTCTGAGCCAATCTCACTGTCTCTGACACACTTGCCACCATTGCGACAATCACTGTGTCAATCCACCTCATCCAGGGTCTTCCTCTTCTGCGCTGACTCTCCACCCTTCCAAATGTTATGTCCTTCTCCAAGAACAACATGCCCGAAGTATGTGAGACAAGAGCTTCAAAATCTTTGCCTTCAAGGAGTAACCTGGTTTCACCCTCTCCAAGAAAGACCTGTTTATTTTCTTGGTAGTCCATAGTATGTTCAATACTCTTCTCCAGCACTACAACTCAAAGGTATGGGTCCTTCTTCTGTCATCCTTAGTTACTGTCCAGCTCTTAGATGCTTAGCAAGTAATTGAGAAGATCGTGGCCTGGATGAGGTACATTTTAGTCTCTAGACCGACATCATAGCTCTTTAGCACTCTGGAGAG
Organism: Elephantulus edwardii; assembly: GCF_000299155.1. NCBI lineage: Eukaryota > Metazoa > Chordata > Mammalia > Macroscelidea > Macroscelididae > Elephantulus > Elephantulus edwardii. The sequence continues at coordinate 3,042,254 of NW_006400028.1, forward strand.
GCCCTTGACAGCAGATTTTCCCCAATGCAGTTCATCTTTTGATTTCCTGACTGCTGGTGCCAAGACTGCTGATTGTGAATCTGAGCAAGACGAAATTGTTAACAACCTCAATCTTTTCTCCATCTATTATGGTGGATACCAATTGGCCCAGTGGTGAGAATCTTTGTTTTCTTGACCTTGAGATGCAAACCCTGACCGTCAGCAAACACTTCAAGTTCTTCTCAGTTTTGGTAAGCAAGGGTGTGTCATCTGCATAAGCCAGTTTGCTGATGAGTCTTCCTTCATTCCTGATGTCACTTCTTTTTCATAAAGTTCAGCCTCCTGAACGATCTATTCCTCATATAGATTGAAAAGGTATGGAGGAAATATACATTCCTGACACACACCTTTCTAGATACTGAACCATGCAGTGTTCTCTTGCTCAGTTTGGGCAACAGTGTCTTGGTCTAGGTATAGGTTTTGAATGAGCACAATCAAGTGTTCTAGGATTCCCATTCTTCTCAAGGTTAGCCACAATTTGTTGTGATTCACATAGTCAAATGTCTTTGCTTCATTAATAAAACACAAACAGACATCCTTCTGGTACTCTGTGCTTATAGCCAAGATCCAGCTGACATTTGCGATGATGCCTAGTGCCACTGCCTCTTCTAAACCCAGCTTGTATTTCTGGTAGTTCCCTGTCAGTGCACAGTTCTAGTTCTTTTTCTTTTTTATCTCTAATCTTCAGCAAGATTTTACTTGCATGTGATATAAGTGCTATTATTGTTCAATCATCTATTTTGGGAATGGTTATTTTAATTGTAATTCATGTTACAAAACAAGATGTATAAGAATTATTGCAAAAAACCAAAATGATCTGTAAACTTTCACTCAAGTAACAATAAAAGTTTAAAATAAAAATAAAGGAACTGAGTATGTAATTATTTGCATAATAATTTTTTGCTTTTCTGGATTGTAGCAAATATTGTTAGTTATACATCATTTTTTTATTTGTTTCAATCACTTTAGGATAATTTTCAGTAGAATCTTGCTTACATGTGATATTAATGATATTGTTTGATAATTTCCACACTCTGTTGGGTCATCTTTCTTTGGAATTGGAACAAATATGAATCTCTTCTAATCAGTTGGCCAGATGGTTATCCTCCAGGTTTCTTGGCACAACCTGGTGAGCACATCCATGGCAGCATCTGTTTGTTGAATTATGTCAAGTGGTATACCATCAATTCCTGGGCCTTGTTTTTTGCCATTTCCTTCATAGAAGCTTGAACTTCTTCCATCATCACCACAGGCTCTTGGCTCATATGTTGCTTTATGAAATTCTTCTACATCAGCCAATTCCTTTTGGTACAGTGACTTTGTATACTCCTTCCATCTCCTTTTAATGCTTCCTGGATTACTTAATATTCTGTTCAAATCATTCTTAAGTATTACAACTCAAGGCTTGAATTTGCTCTTCAGTTCCTTCAGCTTGATATACTGAGCAAGTTCAGCCTTTTTGATTTTCTGACTCCAGCTCTTTTCACATTTCATTATCATACTTTGTCTTTTCACTTTGCCTTTGAAATCTTCTGTTCAGTTCCTTAATTTCTTGATTTCTTCCCTTTGCTTTGGCTTCTTGGCCCTCTAGTGTAATATTCAGAGTCTTGTCTGACATCCACTTTGGTCTTTTCTTCCTCTTCTGCCTTTGTAATGACCTTTTGCATTCTTCATGAATTATATTCTTGATATCCTCTCACACTCATCTGATCTTCAGCCATCAGTGTTCAAAGCCTCAAACCTGTTCCTGAGATGGTTTTGAAATTCAAGTGGCATAGACTCAAGATTAAACTTTGGTTCTTGTGAATTTGATTTCATTTTCTTTAGCTTCAGCTTGAACTTGTATATGAGCATCTGGCCAACTTTTCACAGCTGATATTGAGCTTGTCCAGTTATTCTTTCCACAGATGTAATCGATCTGATTTCTATGCAGACCATCAGGTGAAATCCACATGTATAGTCTGTGTTTATGTTTCTTATAAAAAGTATTTGCAATGAGTAAATCATTGAATGTACAGAATTCTATCATTCTATCTCCAGCTTCATTTCTGTCACCAAGTCCATGTTTTTCAACTACTGATTGTTTTTCTCTGTTCTCAACTTTTGCATTCCAGTCACCCATTGTTACACATCTTAATTGCATGTCTGATCTATTTCTGGCTGCAGAAGTTGGTAGAAATCATCTATTTCCTCCTTTTTTGCTCTAGTTGCTGGTATAAATATTTGAAATACAGTAGTATTCACTGGACTTCATTGGACGCACATGGATATTATCACTCACAATATTGTATTTCAAGATGGGAAGCAAGGATTCAGAAGCTTCATCTGACTTACTTTGGGCATGTTGCAAGGAGGGACTATTCTTTGAAGAGGAACATCATGCTTGGGAGGGTAGAGGGACAGCACAAGAGAGGAAGACCCTGGATGAGATGGATTGATTCAGTGACAGGGGTAATGGAGGTAAGTGTGTCAGAGACAATGAGGTTGGCACAGGAGAGAGCAGGATTCAGAGCTGTTGTACATAAGATTGCTATGAGTTGCAAGCGACTCGATGGTACACACTGAATTAGATCACACTGACTGTTAAATTTTTTTCATCTGCCAAAACCCAAAAATCATTCTGATCTCCCTGTGGTATAAATACAACACACAATCACAAATGTGAGAGAACTTGGAGATCTGTGCTGTTGGGTGGTAGAAACCTTGGCTTCATCAGAAGACCATGCTGCCTGGTAATTGGAGACTGTGGAAGTTCAGTCTTCATGACTGCCACTGCTGAAGGAGTTGATCTTGGGCTGACTTCCTGGTTGTGGGAGATAAGAATTGGTAGTGTCACCAATGCCTCACTCCACAGAAACATCAAAACATGTCTATAAAGCATATTTACTTCTTGGAAGACAGGCACAGTATTTAAAAAAAGAAAGTAAATTTTTGTTATAATTGTTCACCATTATTATTACCTTTTTCTTTCTTCTAAGCATTTTTGGGATTTAATTTCATAGCCTACACCATCCTGTTATTCAGGTTCCCTACATATGCATGGGGCATCGTGTTGATACATATTCAATGTTTATGGGTATACAGAATACATACCTGTGTACAGAGTATGTATGTGAATATAGTTATAAATAAATATATCTCTTCACAATATTTTAAACTGCAAAGAACTTTAGCATACAATAAACTTAAAACAAGAGGTGTCAGAAGACCCCAATTAGGTGCATTTACCTGTTGCTGACATAACCACTGCTTAAGGATGTTTGTTGTTGTGTTGATTGCCTTCGTGGAGCACGACTCATAGCAACCCAATGAACGAAAGGCCTGACAGTGGAATGTGAAATTATGCTCTATTTTTTTTTAATTTAAGCAATAATTGCTTAAGTGCAACAGGCAGTTGAGTCCAAATGTTAAAAATTAATATAATTTAGAGTTTGTCTCCGTAAAATAATCTTTCAAGGTACTAGTTGTTTAGAAAGTTTATTCCAGTACTAACCGAGTGCTAAAAAAAAAAAGTTGCATTGCTGCCTTTATACACATGCAGCAGCGTGGTGTAGAGTCTGAATTTTTGGAAGGATCTAGTCAATATTTAAGAAAACTGTTGTTATTATGTTAGTGCATTTACACACCTGTTCTCTGTATATGCTCTGAGTTGCTTTCCTCCACCCCAATAACACTACAGGGATTTGGTCATATTTCATGTAACTTATAACTTTAAAAAGTTAGTGTGTGCTCTACAGAGTTAGAAATGGAAAAATCAAACACATTTCATCCACGTTTCTAATACTGAGCTTTAGTAAGCAGAAGAGAACAGCTTCTGTTTATTGACAGTAGGAAAAATAGTCAAAAGCCAAGGATTTTTGTTTCCCCAGAAAATAACATTTAATTAGAATTTGGGGAGGGTGGTAAAGATTGCCTTCTATATAATTTTTTGATTATGCAAAAAATGAAAAGAGTCTATTTTAGAGTACTAAGCTGTATATGAGCAGAATGCCTTATTTTTGTAACCTGGTTTAACTTGTTGCTATGGGGACTTGAATTTCTGTGGCACTAGTTAAGTAAGTGGGAAAAGTTAAATCCTCTCATTATTATAGAGGAAAGGTGATGGTGATGTCTATCTACATTATAAACCATAACTGTTATTTAAAAAAATGAAACAACAGCATACATCCATTTGCTTAATTTTTGGTATCCTTATTAATAATTTACTTCTTCACTCACTCCTTGGTAGAAAACTCTTCTGACTTACAGCTGACCGTCCAGTGGGTTCCCAAGGCTGTAAATCCATGGGAAGAAACTGTTGTTTGTGAACCACTAGAGAAGTGCAGCCTCTAGGTTTGCAGGACAAGTCTCTACAGACCAAACCACCAGGGAAGTTCTCATTTCATCTTGTTGGAGCCGTCATCACTCCAGTCTGTGCCAGATGTTCTGAAGATCTGCTGTCCAGCTGTTGTCCTAAACTTTTCCTTAATCTCCAATCTGTGGACTCCCCTTACCATTCTTTTCTGTTAAAAGCCTGCTTTCAACACTCAATGAGCATTTCTTTCTGGGTTTTCAATCTCTTTTTGATAGAAAACATTTTCCAGTTGTTTCTTGAGAAACAATTCATAGAAAATGTTTTAGGCTTTTGGCATGTCTGAAAATGTCTCCATTATGTCTTCACATTTAGTTAATAATTTGTGTAAAGAATGAAAGATTCATAATCACTAGGAAACCTATTGAAACTTGATGAATGCTTAAGTTTTGGGGAATTTCCTTGAATGACTTCTTTCATAATTTTCCTCCCCTCTGTTCTTTCTTTCTGAAATTTGTGTTATCTGGATTGGAAGTCAGACGGCCTAGACTGAACACTTGTTCTAGTTTGTAAAATCCTGCCTTAATTTTGTCTCCTGTTTCATTTCTGATATTAATATTTTTTTAATACCCAAGAGTTCTTTTATTTATAAATGTCCTTTTTCTTTCCCCTCTGACATTCTATTTTGAAAGTTTTCAAGCATTTTGAAATTTTAAAGGATTTTATAACACTCTCGGGTTAAATGCTTCCCCTTTTTAGCTTGTTTTGCCGTTGTAATATCACTTTTATGTCTTAAAGAATATGAAAACCTTCTATTTCACTCTTTCCTCTCTGCATCTCTCTTTGCCTTTGCTCCTCTGGCTTACTTTTTGTCCCCTGCCCTTTGTGTTAGAGACTTTTCATAAATGGTCCATGACTTTGGGCCATTCTTCTACTGAAAGTGTAGGAGTATTCTCTGATGTGATGCATTAGAAGAACACCTAGGCCTGGGTCATTTTCCAGACAAAATCCAAACTTTAATCTGACCAAGCTTTTACAATGTACCAACATTTTATAGGAGATACACAGGTCAAGAACCATATTAAATGTAGGGAAGCCAGAGTCAGCCTCATGAATTCAGTGTGCAATGCACAGCTAGTCCCTGGTCTTGTGTATTTCTAGCTTGTTGGAGTCATCAGGCATTATTATAATCTGTTTTGGTTATCCATAGATGCTACAACAGAGATACCACATGTAGATGACTTTAACAGAAATCTATTCTCTTACAGTGTAGAAGGATAGAAGTCCAACACCAGTTCTGAAGGAAGGCCCTCCTTTCCTTTTAGCATCTGTTGGCCTGGCATTCCTTGGAGATCCCCATATGTCTCGGCTTTCCCCCATTTCAAGGCATTTCCCAGCCCAGGTGTTCTTCTCCTTTGTCTTGGTAATACTGAGTTCCCCTTCTCTTTGCTCACTACTTCTCTCCCATGAGCCATTCACATGCAAGACTCCAGCAATGTGGAGCATGCTCAGAAGGGTGGAGGGAGAGCACAGGAGAGGAAGACTCAGAATTAGATGGATTGACTCAGTGACTGGAGAAATTGAATTAGGTCTGTTAGAGATGATGAGATTGGCTCAGGATAGGGCAGGGTTCATAGTTAAAGTACACAGGGCTGCTGAGTCACAGGTGACTTGATGGCACATAAGAACAAAAACAACCACAAGATTATCTTAACCACAGATAGTAAAGACTGTCATTTATTTATACTTCAACTTCCCTCCTTTACACATGCCCTTGTATTAGATGTCACTGGAGTGTTTGTTCACAATTATCCCAAGAAACAGGAGTAAAAATGATGGCCCAGTGCTCCAAGAGAGTCTGAGGCAAGATGGAGAGTGTGAGGAACCTTCACCTTTTACATCCTCCCTTCTACCCAACACAATACACAAACAATCACATCTGGATTTTCCAAACATTTATTTCCTCATACTCTTCTTTAGCACTATGGAACAAGAAGCTGCCACTGAATACAGCCCAGGATAAGGATGCTTTCTCTTCTATTGCTCTAATATAAAATATGTACTTTTTGTGGTTTCCTTCTCAACCCAAACACACACACACACACACACACACACACACACACACCTGATATTAGTTTGTAGGTGGGTGAAATTAGTTCCTTTTTGTGACTTTTTGTCTTGGTTCTTTGAAAAAAACAACATCAGATGATTTTTCCCATAAACCTTGAGGAATTGCTTTTTGTCCTAGTTTTCTCTTCAAGAGTGTACCAGGTTGGTTGATTTTCCCTGGATAAAGTGTAAACAACTTGATTTGATAACTTTTTATTTTATCCTGGACTGCAGTTTACCCTATGACTGGTATATAATTTGTAGGGATTGGCTAACAGATTAGGCAATTGAAGTGAGTTGTAATGTACTATGTAACTTATTGTACAAATTAACTGTTGACGGCCTACCAAGAGGGGATTGGTCAGTTTGTGGACCTTGGTGTCAATGCTATACTTAAAACTGACAAATAGCTTGTGTATTTAAGCAGTCAATTTTCTAGGTCTTTATCAGGGAGAAGCAGAAAAAGCAGTTGTTGTTGTTAGGTGTCACCAAGTTGGTTACAACTCATACTGATCCTGTGAACTTTGACCTTGTTATCTCTGAGATGCTCATGCCCATTGTTAAAGTCACTTTGTTAATCCATCTTCTTAGGGTCTTTCTCTCTTTCTTTGATCCTCCACCTTCCTCAGCATGATGTCCTTTGCTAAGGATTTGACTTTCCTGACATGTCCAAAGTATATGAAAGGAAGTTTTCATCATCCTTGCCTCTATGGAGCTTCCCAGTTATACTTCCTCCAAGATACGCTGTTCTTTAGGCAGTCCATGGGATAGTCACTACTCTTCCCAACATTACAATTCAAAGATAGTGGTTCTCCATTGACATTGGTGATTCTTATTCATTTTCCAGCTTTTAGAAACATAACAAGTTGATAAGATGTGTCCTGTCTTCATACTTTTTCAATCTATATGAAGAACAGATTGTTTGGGAGGCAAGGCTTTATGAGGAAATGTGGCATCAGGATTGAAAGAAGAGTGAGTCATCAACAACCTACAGATGACATGACCTTGCTTGGTGAAACTGAAGAGGATCTGAAGTGCTTGCTGCAGTAGGTCAAGGACCGTAGTCTTCAATATGGATTGAAGCTCAACATTAAGAACACAAAGATTCTCACCACTGGGCTGGTTGGCAGCACCATGATGGATGGAGAAGGAATCGTGGTTGTTGACAGTTACAGCTTGCTCGGCTCCTCACTTTTGGTATCAGCAGTCAAGAAATCAAAAGGTGAAGTGCATTTAGATAAATCTGATGTCAGGGACCTTTCCAGAGTACTGAGAAGCCATATGTCAGTCTAGAGACTAAGGTGCACCAGATCCAGTCCATGGTCTTCACAATTACTTGCTATGCATCAGAGAACTGGATAATGACTAGATAGAACTGATGTCTTTGAGATGTGGTGCTAGAGAAGAGTCTTGAGCATAACATCTACCACCAAGAAAACAAATATGTCTATCTTGGAGAGGGTGAAACCAAGTTTCTCCTTGGAAGCTAGGATTTTGAAGCTTTATCACATATATTTTGGGCATGTGGCTAGGAGGGACTGACCCTTGGAGAAGGACATCATGCTTGGAATGGTGGAGGAACAGCACAGGAGAGGAAGAGCTCAAATGAGATGGAATGATATAGTAACTAGGCAAATGGGGATAGGTGTATCGGAGTCAGTGAGACTGGCTCAGGAGATGGCAGACTTCAGAGTTACTGTCACTATGAATCATAGGTGACTTGACGGCACATAACAACATGGCTTACATCAGTTACACCTTGGTCTTTATACTTTCACTGTGGCTCTTTAGCACTTTAGAGAGGACCTTGATAGCAGATTTTCCCAATGTAACATATTTTTTTATTTCCTGGCTGCTGCTACCATGTGGGTTGATTGTGGATCCAAGTAAAATGAAATAATTGACAACTTCAATCTTTCGTTTATATATTATTATTCTGCCTATTGATCCAATGGTGAGGGGTTTGTTGTTGTTTTATTGGTTTGCACATAATCACTCATATACATCTTGTTTTATACATGTACTTTGTATTTTACATAATCACATACATTATATTTTATATAATTAATTACCATTGCTATATGTCAACTGAAAAGACTATGGCCCCATTGAACCTTTCCCAATCCTGGCCTATAGCATAAACAAGCTTGCAAACATAGCCAGAAATGCACAACCTGGAGAAGAGTGACAAATGAGATCTTCTTAAAATCAAATCCCTGTGTGCATAAAAAACTTTCTCCAGTAAATTAAAAAGAAAGCCCACAGATACTGAAAAAAAAAACATTTGGCAATGACGTTTCAGATAAAGGTCTCATAACCAAAATTTATAGAATATTAGAGGTCCTTTACAAGAAAAAGACTGATAACCCAATCACACAATGGGCAAAAGACATTAAAAGATTCTTCACAAAAGAAGACATTTGGATGGCCAAGAAACACGTGATGAATCACGAGCAATCACAGAGATGCAAATCAAAACCACAATGAGATATTATCTCACTCCAGCATCAGTAGCAAAGCTCAGCAACAGAGCAACCAATAAATATTAGAGAGGACGAGAAGACTAGAACACTTATACATTGCTGGTGGGGTTTTAACAATCAGTATGAAAGGCAGTTTGGTGTTTCCTGAAAAAGCTGAACACAGAAATCTCACATAACCCAAATATTCCATTGCTTAGAATATATCCCAAGGAAATCAGAACTGAGACACGAATGGACATTTGTACACCTATTGTTCCTAGCAGCATTATTCACACCAGCAAGAAAATGTAAGCAGCCCAAATGTCCATCAACAAGCAAATGGATTGAGAAAATGCTGGGAATTTGTGTTTGCTTGATGTTCAGATGCAATCCATATTTTTTTTTAGATGCAATCCATATTGAAGGCTGTAGTTTTTTATCTTTTTCAGCAAAGACTTCAAGTTCTCTTCACTTTTAGTAAGCAAGGTTGTATCATTTGCATAATGCAGGCTGTTGAGTCACCCTCCAATTTGGATGCCATATTCTTCATACAGTCAGGTTTCTTTGCTCAGTATACAGATTTAATAGGCACGGAGAAAAGATATAGCTCTGATGCACATCTTTCCTGATTTTAAATGATGTGGTGTTTCCTTGTCTGCTTGGACAACTGCTTCTTGGTCTATGGATAAGTTTCAAATGAGCACAATTTAATGTTCTAAGATTTCCATTTTTCTCAATGTTAACCATAATTTGTTAAGCAATAGAAGGAATGAAACAGAAGCAAGAGGAGAAGATATGAAAAATCAGAGAAAGGAGACATAGAACCTCTTAAAATTTCTAATACTGAGACAGTAACAGGCCTAAAAGGGACTTGGTGACAGAAAAAGCATGGCCAAGAAATCTGTCCTCAGGGGGCCAAAAGGAAGTCTGCAGTCAAAAGAGATGGATAAAGCTATCTGAAGAAGGCAAACCTCAGATATATGCTTCCTGGTCCTGAGTTGCACCCTACTCCTTAATAAACTACTTAAGTCTGACTTGTGAGTTCTGTATGGCCACTGCAACAGATTACTGAACTCAGAAGTAGAGAATGTTGTGGGAAGGATAACTGGTGTCAGAGTTGGTAAAAGGGTCGTAGGGGGAGGTATGCATAAAAAATGGTGTGGCAGAGTTATCTGACTTCTAACTTCACAAGTACTAAAGAAAATCAAGAATAACAGCGAAGACTGAGTCCTCTGAGGCAGAGATCAGACATACTTCCTCTCACTAATCTTTTTACCAATTCTGACACCAAACTTGCTTCACATCACATTCTCTGCTCCTTTCCTGGGTTCAGTAATTCTTTGCAATGGATTCTCAGAACTTACAGGAAATGCTGATAATTATTGTGTTGATTGGGGAAATAACAGGTTACAATTCAGGTTCATAAACACTCAGGATACAATTCTTTGACTAGCATAGCCTCTTCTTAGCCATGCCTGAAAACAGGCCTCTCTCAGACCCCTTTCTACTCTTTAGAGACCTCTTGACCTCTTCCCTCCTTAGCAAGTATTACAAAGCTCTTTCATCTGGCAGCAAGTATCCAAAGGTACCCTATTGCACCAACAAACCTCTTGCCCAAAGGGCAGATTACTCATTTCGCAGTCCCAGAATCCCACCACACTGTCTCCTAGTTCGTTCTGCTGCCTCTGTTGCTGTTTCTTGCCATTTCTTGCTGATTCTAGTCTTCTAAATCAAGAGGGTTCACTAGTACAGGGAGTCTGGGCCCAGTGGATGCACTCTGCTTCTGATTCATCTTTCTTGATGGTTATTATATCCCCCTTTCTAACTCTAGTGCTCTGCTGGCCCAGTTTATAGTCAATTGCACTAATAAGCCAAAGGCTGTGCCTCTTTCACATCTGAATCCACCAGCAGCTATGAGGGAGAAAGAGAGGTACTCTTTTTTGTGGGGCAGAGGCTAATTTACTCTTGTGTGACTTACAGCCCAAGACACCCAATGAAGGATTAGCTATGATTTGGTTCTGACTTGACAGCAATGAGCTGAGGGTTGTAGTCTGATCTTCACCTTATAGAGTCTGGCTAGTATCTCTCTTGAAGTTAGACAAGGTCTGATACCATCATTTTACTGTGAGTTGGAGGAAAAGCAAAGTTTGAAAATATAAGAATCCAGAATTCAAGCTGAAGAAAATTCTTGCAATGGTCAGTCATACAAAATGTAAGCAGAGCAATTTTTTTAATATGATCCAAAGAAATTTTGTCCTGTCAGCAACATACTAAACAATAAGGTATAGTTAATTAAAAACGCACCTTTCCTCTTTTGATGAGAACTGTATAAAATATTTCAGAACTGACATGAAATTTTGATGGTTTTACACAAATCACTGATATTATCAAAGATAATATATTTATAATAAGGTTTCCAAAGAGAAACTGGCTAATGGGTATAGCCAACTTCAAGAGTATATGTAAGATTAGTTTTTACACAAGAAAATTTGAAATGTTCTGCAGTCTTACAGCTCATGTTGTTGTTGTTATGTGCCATTGAGTCACTTACGACTCATAGTATGTACAACATAGTATGTACAAGAGTCTAAACCCTGCTCTATTCTGTGCCAACTTTACTGTCTGATACACCTATTCCTTTATCCTAATCAGTGAAATCGATCCATCTCATCGAGGGTCTTTCTCTTTCATGCTGTCCCTACACCCTCCCAAACATGACCTCCTTCTCCTAGGACTGGTCCCATCTTGAAACATGCCCAAGTATGTCAGATGAAGTTTCAGAATCCATGCTTCCAAGGAGCAACTTGGCTTCACCCTCTACAGGACAAACCTGTTGTTCTTTTAGTAGTCCATGGTATATTCAACACTCTTTTCTAGCACCACAGCTCAAAGGCATCAATTCTCTTTCTATCATCCCTAGTCACCGTCCAGCTCTCTGATGCATAACATGCAATTTTGAAGACGGTGGTCTGGATCAGGAGCACTTTAGTCTCCAGTCTGATGTCATTGCTCTTCAATACTCTGGAGAATGTCTCTGACAGCTGACTTTCCCAGTGCAATTCGTCTCTTGATTTTCTGGCTGCTGATACCAAGAGTGTTGATTTTTTAGCTAAGCAAACTAAAGCTGTGAACAAACTCAATCTCTTCACCACCTATCACGATGCTGCCAATTGGCCCAGTGGTGAAAATTTTTGTTTTCTTGATGTTGAGCTTCAATCTGTATTGAAGGCTGCAGTCCTTAACCTTCTGCAGCAAGTGCTTCAGGTCCTCCTTAGTTTCAGCAAGCAGTGTTGTGTCATCTGCATAACGCAGGTTATTGATGACTCTTCCTCCAATCCTGATGTCACATTCCTCCTTGTACAAACCAGCATCCTGGATGATCTGTTCTACATACAGATTGAGAAGATACGGAGACAGAATATATTCCTGGTGTATACCCTTCCCAATTTTGAACCATCCAGTGTCTCCTTCCTCTATTCTGATGACTGCCTCTTGGTTCAAGTATAGGTTTTGTATAAGCACAATCAAATATTCTGGGATTCCCATTCTTCTCAGAGCCAGCCACAGTTTGTTGTATGATTGAAGTTTATTCTTCAACTTGACAAAAATTTTCAAGCATTTGTTAACAGTAGCACAGCAAGATAGATTGAAAAGGTATGGAGAAAAGATAAATCCTTAACATTCTCCTTTCTTGATTTTAAACCATTAAATGTCCTCTTGCTCTGTTTAGACAACAGGTTCTTGGTCTATGTACAGATTTTGCATAAGCATAATATGTGTTCTGGTATTCTCATTCTTCTCAATGTCACCAACAATGTGCTGTGATCAACATAGTCAAATGCCTTTGTATAGTTAATAAAAGACAAATAGACATCCTTCTGGTACCCTTTGCTTTCAGCCAATATCCATCTGACATCAGCAATGATGTTCTTAGTGCCATGGCCTCTTCTAAACCCAGCCTGAATTTCTGGCAGTCCTCTGTCAATGTACTGTTCTAATTGTTTTTGGATGTGGCCTGAGGATTGGAGAGGGACTTATCAACCATCTGCATTATGCAGATGACACAACCTTACTCACCTAAACTGATGAAGACTTGAAGTGCTTACTTCAGAAGATCAAGAACTACAGCCTTCAATATGGATTGCAACTCAACATCAAGAAAACAAAGATCCTCATCCCTGGGTCAATAGGCAGCACCATGATAGATGGAGAAAAGATTGAAGTTGTTAATTATTTCATCTTGCTTGGATTCACTATCAATACCCTTGGCACCAGCAGTCGGGATATCAAAAGACTACTTGCAGTGGGAAAATCTGTTGTCAAGGCCCACTCCAGTGTGCTAAAGAGCAATAATGTCAATCTAGAGATTGAGGTGCACCTGATCCAGGACATGATCTCTTCATGCTTGTTATGCATATAAGAATTGGAAAATAAACAAGAGTAACAGAAGAAAAAATGAAGCCTTTTAGTTGTGGTGCTGGAGAAGAGTACTGAACATATGGCAGGGACCACCAAGGGAACAAACATGTCTGTCCTGGAAAGGGTGAAACCCAAGTTGCTCCTTAGAGACAAGGATTTTGAAACTGCATCTCACTGCATACTTTGGGCATACTGCCAGAAGAGACCAGTCCTTGGAGAAGGTCATCATGTTTGGAAGGGTAGAGGTTCAGTGCAGGAAAGAAAGACCTTGGATAAGATGGATTGACAGTGACTGTGGCAATGTGATCAGGTGCATCAGAGACAGTGAAGTAGAGTCTCAGGATAGGGCAGGGTTCAGAGCCATTGTTCACTGGTCACTACAAGTCTTCCTTGACTTATCAGTGCCTAACAAAAATGGTAACAAGTTGTGAACATGGAAAAAAAATCTCTTCTAATCAACTAATAAAGGATTTGTTCAATCCACCATGCTAAGATTGAATTACCTACTGCTGTAGTATCCTTCTATGTTGTTGTCGCCTGTGACCCATAGTGACCCTATGTAGAGCAGCTCTGAAGTCTGCCCTGTCCTGAGCCAGTCTGACTCCGACACACCTACCACTCTTTCTCCGGTTACTGTTAATCCATTTCACTCAGAATTTTCCTCTCCTGTGCTATCCCTCCACCCTACCAAGCATGATATACTTCTCCAAGGTTCAGTTCCTCCTGGCCATATGCCCAAAGTGTATGAGACAGAGCTGCAAAATCCTAGCCTCCAAGGAGAAACGTGGTTTCACCCTCTCCAAGACAAACCTATTTGTTTTCTTGGCGAGCTTTAGTATGTTCAAGACTCTTCTCCAGGACCACAACTCCAAACCTGATTGACTCTTCTGTCATCTTTAGTCACTATTCAGCTCTGTGATGCATAGCAAGTAATTGTGAAGACTATGGCCTGAATCTATGGTGGCCTAAGAAGCTGTGCTGTAATCCTGAAGGCATGCAGTTGAAGGCCACCAGTTGCTCCACTGAAGAAAGAGGGACAATCTCCTCTTGTGTGATCAACTGCCAATGAAAACTTGCCTGAGGGTCAACTATGGTTCGGTTCTGCTCTATGGTACACAACAACAATGGCCTGGATCAGGCCCACCTTAGTTTCTAGACTGACATTGTTGCTTCTCAGTATTCTGGAAAGGTCCCTGAGAGCAGATTTGTCCAATGCAATTCACCTTTTAATTTCAAGACTGGTGCCAAGAGTGTTGACTGTGGAGCTGAGCAAGCTGTAACTGTTAACAACCTCAATATCTTCTCCACCTATCATGGTGCTGTCAATTGGCCCAGTGGTAAGAATCTTTGTCTTTTTGATCTTGAGCTTCAATCCATATTGAAGACTGCAGTCCTTGACCTTCTGCAGCAAGTGCTTCAGAGCCTCTTCAGTTTCAGCAAGCAGCGTTGTGTTATCTGCATACCGTACGTTTTGATGGGTCTTCCTCCAATCCTGATGCCACATTCCTCCTCATAAAGCTGTCTCCCGAAGGTTCTGTTCTGCATACAGATTGAAAAGACAGAGGCATCAATGACGCACTCCTTTCCTGAGTTTGAACCATGTAGTGCTTCCTTGCTCTGTTCTTATTGTCATTTTAGTGTCCTTCACTGACCCCATCCAACGTCACTGCTTTTGTGATTCTGCGCACGCGCACTAGCTTCCCGGGCGGTGCTCACGCGAGCCCCAATTCCCGGCTTCCGGTTCCGCAGGGTCCCAGAGGCTGGGCTGAGGCTCATGGCGGCATCCACGAATCCACCCAGCGGGGGCGACGAAGAGGCAACTGCAGGGGGAAAATCGCTAGTTCGGGAACCCGGGGCTGCGCCTTTCGGAAATTTTCCTCAGTACTCCAGCTTCCATCCTCCAGAGCAACGGCTCCGCCTTCTTCCCCCGGAGCTGCTCCGGCAGCTCTTTCCACCCGAGAGTTCTGAGACGAAGCCGATCCTGGGGCTCGACGTGGGGTGTAATTCCGGGGTGAGTGATGGAGGTTGGGTTTGGAGATTGAACAGTTTAGTGGTTGGTTGCCTCAACTTCCGAGGGGGGTCCGTTTGGGCTTTTCATCCCACTTATCGAAACTTTGCCGGTATAAGCTTGAAGGTGTACCAGTGCCTGACCCGTGCTGCCGCCAACTTAAGCCAGGGTCTCACCACCACCCCTTTAAGGGTGGAATTTTTTAAACAGCGTTCAGGTTCCATGTTTTCGCGCTAGCGTTCGCAGGCTGTATTGCTAAAACCCGTCTGGCACCTTGTCTGAGCTTAAAGAGGCTTGGCTGGAGAGGAGACTCCCAGAGCCACAGATTTGGGGCTCATGGAGTTCTGCACATTTAGTGGGACAGTTAAATCAGAGGTGACAGAATCCTGCCTGGAATTACAATTTTTATGTGTGCCGTCCATTGCAGGATGGCCTCTGCAGCCAAGTTGATAGTTATTTTAAAAGCAGCGAGTAGTTCAGGTACGATGGAAAGGGTTGAGAAGAAAAATAAACATCCTTGTGGATAAGTTGAGTAGAGGCATTGCCACATATTCTTAACTGCAAAGAATTCTTGGGCATATAAAGATTATGTTGTTGTTATGTGCCATTGAGTCGCCTGCGACTCATGGTGACGCTATCTATGCACAACACCTCTGAAGCCTGCCCTGTTCTGAGCCAGTCTCACTGACTCGACACAGGCACTCCCATTGCCTTAGTCACTGTATGCATCTGAGGTCTTTCTCTCATGGGTTAGCCCTCCACCCTACCAAACATGATGTGCTTCTCCAAGGACTGGGATATCCTCGCCACATGCCCAAAGTATGTGAGATGGAGCTTCAGAATCCTAGCCTCCAAAAAGAAACTTGGTTTCACCCTCTCTGAGACCTGTTTGTTTTCTTGGCAGGCCATGGTATGTTCAAGACTCTTCTCCACGACTCAAAGGTATCAATTCTTCTTCTGCCATCCTTAGTTATTGTCCAGCTTTCTGATGTTTAGCAAGTAATTACAAAGACCATGGACTGGATCAGGCACACCTTAGTCTCTAGACTGACATCGTTGCTTCTCAGTACTCTGGGAAGGTCCCTAAAGGCAGATTTACCTAATGCAATTTGTCTTTTAATTTCCTGGCTTCTTGTGCCAAGAGTGTGATTGTGGAGCCAAGCAAACTAAAGCTGTTAACAGTCTCAATCACTTCACCACCTATCAGGATGCTGCCAATTGGCCTACTAGTAAAAATCTTTGTTTTCTTGATACTGAGCTTCAATCCATATTGAAGTTTGTAGTCCTTGACCTTCTGCAGCAAGCGCTTCAGGTCTTCCTTAGTTTCAGCAAGCAGGGTTGTGTCATCTGCATAATGCAGATTGTTGATGAGTCTTCCTTCAATCCTGTTGCCACATTTCTCCTCATAGAGCCCAACCTCCCAGATAATCTGTTCTGCGTATAGATTGAAAAGGTATGGAGATAGGACACATTCCTGGCGTACAACCTTCCCAATTTTGAACCACGCAGTGTTTCCATACTCTGTGCTGATGATTGCCTCCTGGTCCAGGTATAGGTTTTGCATAAGCATGATCAAGTGTTCTGGGATTCCCATTCTTCTTAGAGTTAACCACAGTTTGTTTTGGTCTATGTATAGAACTGTTTTCTATATGAGCACTGGTGGCTTAGTGGCAAGAAGCTGTGCTGCAATAATGAAGGCATGCAGTTCAAATCCACCAGCTGCTCTGCAGGAAAAGGATGAACGGTCTCCTCCCGTGCAAATAACTGCCTCTGAAAACCCACTGGGGGATCAGCTATGTTTTGGTTCCAACTTGACACCATGACTTGTTGTTGTACATGACAACAACAACATATTCTATATATGTAGAACACACTCTTTACATATAGAGAGCTCTGGTGGCATACTGTGTAGAGGGGTGTATGGCTCACCCAAAGGTGATGCCTCTCGTGGTTAGAATTCACTAGTGACTCCACAGGACAAAAGAAGTCAGTCTTCAGAGACTTAGCAATGAGTGAGTGAGTGACAAATAAAACTAAACCAAATCCACAGCTTTGTCAGTCAGTCAACCTTTTTTCAGGTTTCTGAGGCTATAAACCATTATAAGAGGAGATGCTTATCTTTTTTCTTCAAAGCAATTGATGGATTCAAACTACTGACCTTTCAGGTAGCAACACAACTCATTTTGCACCACTGCTCTTCACTGTATGTATCAAAAAATAAACAAAAACCTACATCTAGAGTGTATAATAGTTACTTTTAAAAACAGCAAGTTGGTCAGCTTTATTGGAGAGAGTTGAGAAGGAAACTAGAGCATCCTTATGGAGGAAGTAGAGGAGAGGCATTGCCACATAATACTTAACTACCAAGAATTTGTAGGCATTTAAAAATTATACAGTATGCTATGATGGTGCTGTTGATTTGGCTCCTACTCATAGCAAGCATATTTACAACAGAACAAAACCCTGCTGGATCTACAGCTAACATTGAGAAGAAGGGGCTCACAGAACACTTAATTGTATTCATGCTAAACCTATACCTATACCAGGAGGCTGTTGTGCAACTAGAGCAAGGGAACACTTGGTTTAAAATGAAGAATGGTGTGTGTCAAGGTTGTAACCTTTCTCCATTATTAGAGAAAGTATTAGAGAAACTGGACTCTTTTTTTTTTTTTCATTAGAAAAAGTATTTATTTCTGCTCCTTTCATACATTCCATTGTTCAGGAAACAGCCTTATACATACACCCCTGAAATAACACACTCTGTTGAAGTTATCACACCCTCTGTTGAAAGGCAAAGCACCACAGAATAACGCCAATTGGCCAGAGTTCTCAGCTCACAGAATCGTACTTCCTGATTTAACATTCAAGTTTGAAAATCAAAAATGCCATCTCCAAGAAATGTTAAGGGGCTATAAAAAATAATCACTTTATTCAGTATTATAGAAATGAGTATATTTCTTTTAGGAATTAAAAACTGAGAAGAAAAAACATCACTAAACATCACTGATATGTCGGTGGAGATCAGCAGGAAACAATACTGTGATAAGTGTGTCAAATGTGATAGTACCAAGAAGAAAATCTAGTCTCAGTTCTCACAAGCTTCCTACGTTTTCACAAGGTTCTTCCATCTCATCTGCTTTTCATTCTTCTCCCTTACATCATGTTCAAGGGTTGGTACAGCCTTTACAACTTTAGCAACAGGAGCAAATCCAGTATCCACTGATATCTTCTCAAAGGGTACTCTAACCCATCAGATAGCCCGGCAGTTTCATTCTCATGAATACTCTGGCCATAAAAAAACTCAGTAGGACACAAACAAATCCAATGAACAGCAGAAGAAATCTGTTGAGCTTTGGAATATTTGGTGTATTGGATCGGTCTAAGATTATGAAACCTAAACCTCCCATTGTAAACAGGAAGCTAGATGCAAGTCCTTCCATAATATACTGTCCATTTACTCTGTAGGCCAAGAAAGCTACTGGCCTCTGATGTCCATGCTCATCTGTCATAGAGCCAACACTTGGAGGTTCCACAATAACATCATAAATTATTCCTCCAGTGATGAGGAAGTAAGATACCACCACCAGAGCATACACCGTCATGGCCGACGGCATATGCACCCAGGGCGGCTTCTTCAGCTTCAGGTTTGGGCATTCGAGTACTAAGAACGGGACTCGGTACAACGTCTCCATGGTGGCGGCAGCAGGGACAGCTCTCGACCTCAAACCCCACGCCAGAAACTGGACTTTTAATGAAGAAGAAAGTGGCATCAGGATCGGAGGAAGACTCAGCAATAACCTATGTTATGTAGATGATACAGTCTTGGTTGCTGAAAGTGAGGAGCACTTGCTGCAGAAGATCAAAGAACACAGCCTTCAATATGGATTACATCTTAACACCAAGAAAATAAAGATTTTCACCACTGGACCAATAGGCAACATCATAATTGATGGAGAAAAGATTGAAATTGTCAACAATTTCACCTTAGTTGGATCCACCATCAACACTCATGGCTCCAACAGTCAGGAGATCAGGAGACTTATTGCACTGGGAAAGTCTACAGTCAGGGACTTCTCCAAATTATTAAGGAGCAGTGATGCTAGTTTGAGGCCTAAGGTGTGTATGATTCAGGCCATGGTCTTCACAGTCACTTGCTATGCACCTGAAGCTGGACAGTGAATAAGGATGCCTTTGAGCTGTGGTATTGGAGAAGAGTGTTGAATATCCCATTGACTGCCAAAAGAACAAACATATATGTCTTGTAAAAGGTGCAGCCAGAGTGTTCCTTGGAGACAAAGATGATAAAGCTTCATCACACATATACTTTGGTCATGTTGCTAGGAGAGGCTGTCCTTAAGAGAAAGACATCATGGAAGGCAGAAGGATGGCGAAAGAGAGAAAGACCTTCAACCAGTTGATTGACCCTGTGACTGCAGTAATGGGCTCAAGGCTCAAGTATGTCAGAGATTGTGAGGATGGCACAGGATAGGACAGGCTTCAGATCTGTTGTTCATGTGAGTCATTCTTAGCTCAGTGGCACCTAACAACAATAGTGTATGAACTCTAATGAGTAGTTATAAAACAGACATAAAACATTATAAAATATTTATGATCACAGTTCAAGTAAAAAATAAAACATTGGAGCACCCCAAAAGCCATCATACCTTTTCCTAATCATGAGCTCTTGGCTTATTGTTCCCTTGCTTTTCTTTATTAGCAAACACTGTAGTTTACTTTAACTTGTTGAGGAAGTTCATGTAAATGGCAGCTTGCCAAATATTTTGTGTCTTGTTTTACTCAGCATTATGTATTTGTGAGTCAATTATATTGTTAACACTGAAGTCCTTAACTGACTTAGCATTCCATCTTAATGACTATATGATATTTATATATCCATTTTCCTTTTGGACACCTTGGTTTCTCACTACATTTTCTTCATCTGTACAAATAAACTTAAGTATTTGTCTAGCAGGATTGTTGCCCAGAATAAGTGAGATAGTAAATACCAAAATGCCTTGAGAAAACTTTCTGGAACAATATAAATTTGAGGTTATAATGGTTGTTTAAAGGCAAAAAAAAAAAGATGCTAAGATGGTGAAAACAACAAATCATTCGATTTTGGCTTGGAGGAGGTCAGCAGTGACGAGATGAATACAGAAGAAGAATGTCAGAGAGGCTGGTGAAGCATAAGAGCGGTAGTAAAATTGAAACTGTAAAGTTAAGGCTACATGAGACTTTCTGGAATCCAGATCTTCCCAACCACTGGTTTGAGAAGCAGGTTTTTGTAAAATGGCACCTTAATCTATATTCCTTGCCTTCCTGGTATAGAATGTCGGTTATACCTCTGAAGTCCTTTCCTCCTTTCTGTAGTATGTTTCCATTAAAAACAAAGGAAAAGTAGAAAGAAGAAAAATAGGATTCATTTGCCTGTTTGTTTTTTTAAACCTGCTTATTGCTTAAGCTGGAAAACACAGCACTAGGCACCTTTGCTGCATCTGTTGGGCTGTGACTTTAAACCATACAACACAGTCTACCATTATATAGGAAGATGTGTCAGAAAAAGATGATGCATTATAGCCTGTGAACCCTGGAGGGCGCTGTGAACCTGTTGGAAAACGTAAGCTAACCTCGAGTATAGTTTAGAAGCCCCACACCCTATAAAGCCAGCAGTCAGTGGGAGGATAAGGGGTAAGTTTTTCTTCTAATCACTAGTTCAGTATTATGACAAAAGTCTTTTGGATTCCTCTAGGAGCTGAGTGTGGCTCTATACAGACACTTCCTTTCTCTGTGTGACGGGGAGACCTGCTCATATGCCTCAAGACAACTCCGTTTCCTCTGCTGCGACATAGATCCAGTCCTAGTGGAACGAGCTGAAAAGGGATGCCCTTTCCCTGATGACTTGACATTTATTACTCTGGACTTCATGAATCATAGGACCCGGAAGGTTCTCCTGAGCTCTTTCTTAAGCCAGTTTGGACGCTCAGTTTTTGACATTGGCTTCTGCATGTCAGTAACTATGTGGATTCATCTGAACCATGGGGACCAGGGCCTGTGGGAGTTCCTGGCCAACCTCTCCTCCCTTTGCCGCTATCTTCTGGTGGAGCCTCAGCCTTGGAAGTGTTACCGGGCAGCTGCAAGGCGTCTCCGAAAGCTGGGCCTCCATGATTTTGACCACTTTCACTCACTCGCCATCCAAGGTGATATGGCCAGTCAGATTGTGCGGATCTTGACCCAGGACCATGGCATGGAGTTGGTATGCTGCTTTGGCAACACCAGCTGGGACCGAAGCCTTCTGCTCTTCAAGGCAAAGCAGACCCTAGAGACTCATCTAATCCCTGAATCATTGATAGAAGAAGATAAAATAATAGATTAAAATTCTGGAGACAGTGAGATGGAAGGATGGAATGACCAACAAAAGAGATACTGAAGATTTTACACTGAGAATTAGACATTGAATGTATTTTCCTTAACTACTTGATAGTTGTGTGTTTTTTTTAAAAAAAATGTATATATATTATATGTATGTGTGTGTGTGTGTATATATATATTTTTTTTTCAGTGCCATCCATTCAGTTCTGACTCAAAGCAGTGTTGTGTCTGAAGCTGTCAAAATGGCAAGAGACTACCCATCTTTCCCTCACAAAGCTGCTGGTGGTTTTCACCCACTAGAAACTTAAAACCTTTAGACAATCAGCAAAACTTACCATGAAACTTGGCAGAAGCTTTGGATAAAACATGTGAGGCCTGCAAGTAAAAGAATCGGTATTTCTCACCATTGTTTCGGATAATCCCTGAGGAAGAGAATGGATCCATAGAGCAGTGAGCTGGGCTTTCTGGATGAGATGGACTAGAAAAAACAGTTCTCATTTGGGACGTAGAAAGGCTTGCTTAGGGGCCTTAGAATGTATCTGTTTCTTAGGATTCTTGAATATGACCTGGCTTCCTCAGATTTCTGCACTTAATTGGACCTGCCTTCATGCAGACTCTCCAAATGCAATCTGGAATGTCTCATTGGGCTGGCTAAAAGAAAGGTAGTAGGAAAAGCATCTTTTCTTTATAGACAAGCAAGTCAGATTTCTTAAGATGCACTGACTGACATTTAAAAGACATCTGAAGATTTAAATCATGAACCCAACATCCATCTGGTACAAATGAAATGTGATTATAAACAATTTATAAAATTATATGTACTGTGTAATAAAAGCAAGAGAAGGATGGGCAGTCTCCTCCTGTGTGATTAACTGCCTCTGAAAACCCACCAGAAGGCCAGTTATGTGTTTGATTCTGATTCGATGGCACACAACAACATGCAATAAAAACAACTGTGAGTCTGGAGTAGATAAGGAAATTCTGCTTTTGTCTATTCTATTCATCTAGGAGACTTGGGTTCCTTTCTTGGCCAGTGTGTCTCGCGTCTTTCTCTGAACTAGCACTGCCCCCAGTGAGTTCTTTTTTTTTCTTTTTCTTTTTTTTCCCCCAGTGAGTTCTTAACAGCAAAACCAAATCCAAGACTGTTTATCTTTTTCTTTCAGAGGGACTGGTAAATTCAAACCACTGACTTTTCCATTAGTAGCCTTATACATTACACACTGTTACTGGGTCTCCCTCCAGATAGTTCTTGTTGTGTACCATCAAGTCAGAATTGACCTATAGCTAACCTTCTGGCAGCTTTTTAGAGGCAGTTTATTTACACAGGAGGAGAATGTCCATCTTTTTTTCTGATGAGCTGCTGGTGAACTCAAACCACAACCCTTCAGGATTGCAGTGCAACTTCTTGCCACTAGGCCACCAGAGCTCCCTTCCAGATAGTTCTTAGGTACCTCAAATTCAGTAAATCCCCAAATTAAACTCATTACCCTTAGTCTAATCTTCTCTCAACTAGTGATACCTACCTAATCTCAGTTGATTTTATACTCCCACATTGAAATGGTTACTAATTCCAGTAAATTTTAATATTAATATGTGAATCCCACTTATTCCGTCCATTTGATTGCACCCATTTTAGTTGTCTGGTGCTGCTACACAGAAATAGCACCAAGTGGTTGAAAGGTTTTAACAAACACACATTTATTCTCTTAAAGGTTGTTGTTTCTGCTGTCAGGTTGGACTTGATTTTCCAGTAGGTTTTCAGAGGCTGTAAATCACATGGAAGAAGGTTGCACATCTTTCTTCCATGGAGCAGCCGGTAGACTCGAACCACCTCCTTTTGGGTTGACAGCTCAACTCATTAACCAGTAGGCCACCAGAACTCAGGAGGCTTTCCAAATTCAATGTACCAGCTTGAGAAATCCCCCTCTCTGTGCCAGTTCTGGAAGAAAGTCCTTGTTTCCTTCAGCAGCTGTACACCAGGCATTCCTTGGAGATCTCCATGCATCCTGACCTCTTATCAGGGAGCCTCCTTAAAAGCAGAGGCCTGGGTCCAGAAGGACACAGTCTACAGTGTATTCCTGGTGATTTTCTTTTTACTAAACTTCCCTCACTCCCTTGGCTCTTGTAAGAAAAGCGGTGTTACAGATGAGGACTGTGGTGTGATTATGGGGTGTTGCTTTCCAGCGTTAATTCTTTGTAATTATTTGATTTCATCAGATCACGGGGGCTCATTATATAGCTTTCACATTATTTACATGTATTTTTGGGGTGACAGTTCAATTCATGGCATCATCTACAAGAGATTTCCATGTAAGTTAAATACTCCAAATTCTGTAACTTACGGTCAGTGCTTTCTCTGTTAAATATCTAATTGTTTGTATTATACTTAAAAACCTTCAGTGACATCCTAAAATCTAAAGTCTTGTCCTTTATCCAGTGCTTAAACCTATGTTCAGTCCAATAGCCACTGAAAAGTTGATGGGCAGTATACAGCCTGTGAGTCACGGGAAGGTTAAATTAAGTAAAATGAAATTTAAATTCAGTTCCTCAGTCATACTAGCCACACTTTAATTGCTTAATAACCATGTGTGACTATGGCCACTGTGTTGAACTGTGTGGATGTAGAATGTTTCCATCAGTGCAGAAAATTGTATTAAATAGCACTGGTCTGAACAATATAACATGGCTGTTGTAACTCTCTTCTGTCTTGTATCCACACTTGATCTTCTCCCCTAACCCTCCCTCAGGCTTGCCATGTCCTTTCACATCTCTGAGACTTAGTATAAGCTATCCCTCTGCTCCCTCCTTCAGCTCTTGCACCTTGCAACCTGATGGAACTATTTATCCTTTTTAAAAACCCCCAACTACTTAAGTTTACCGTTGTGGGGGAAATTTTCCCCAACTCTCGTAGTTTGCATTTGTTTTTCATATTTTTCATAAAAGCTTTTATTGTGATATTTGTCCCATATCATAATTGTTCGTATGCCTCTGATCTCATGCTCAACTTATCTTTGTGTACCTGGTCCAAGAATACCTGACACATAGGAGACAGTTAACTATTTGTTGAAAGAATACATCAGTTAATAAATGGGGGGAATCTACCTTAATTATTGAGACGAAAAGAGACTTCTGATTGGGAAGACTGTCCAGGAAATCATGAAAACAAAGGAGAGTTAGAAGACTGAATGAAGAGTAAGTATGGTCGTTGGCATGGAAGTTTGAGATACGGTTTTTTAGCTCAGATATGTCCATAAAACATCCCTTTCAAAGTCTTGATTATTGCTGATTTGGGAAAGAACAAATCAAGACTGGATATAAAATTTGGATGTCATTCAGAGTGGTTGAGGTTTAATGAGTAGTAAATATTAAAACCAAGTGGATATAACAGGAAAGGACCAGGTCCTAGGTCTAAGTACCACTAATAATTATTGAATATGGGCAGAAAGAGATTTTTTAAAAGTTCTGATTATTGTTAAGTGCCATTAAGTTGCTTGCAACTCATAGCGACCCTATGAGTCGTTCTATCCAGTGCCAATCTAGACATCTCAAACGCACTCATTCCCACCACTCCCATTACAGAATCAATCCCTCTCATCAAAGGTCTTCCTCTCCTTCGCCGCCCCTCCACTCTCCCAAACATGATGTCCCTCTCCAAGGACCAGTCCCTCCTTGTAACATGCCCAAAGTATGTCAGATGAAGCTTCAGAATCCTTGACTCCAAGGAGCATTCTGGCTTCACCCTCTCCAGGACAAACCTGTTCTC
>NW_006400028.1:3067813-3115785 GCF_000299155.1 Elephantulus edwardii
ACTCTTCTCCAGCACCACAGCTCAAAGGCATCAATTCTCTTTCTATCATCCCTATTCATTGTCCAACTCTCCGATGCAGAGCATGTAATTGCGAAGACTATAGCCCGGATCAGGCACACCTTAGTCTCCAGCCTGATGACGTTGCTCTTCAGTACTCTTGAGAGGTCCCTTAGAGCTGACTTTCCCAGTGCAATTCGTCTGTTGATTTCCTGGCAGCTGTTACCAAGAGTGTTGACTGTGGAGCCAAGTAAACTAAAACTGAGGTAGGTACTCTTATCTCCATCTTGAAGAGGTAGAAACAAGAAGTGACTGCCCCCAGGCCACATCTCTAGTAAAATGCGGAGCTAGACTTTGATTCTTGAGTCATCTTTGGCTTTTGTGTCATGAAATGTTATAGAAATCAAGGCAAAGGAGAGAGTCCATGTGGTGTAAGTGATAATGTAGACTTGAGAATTCCTGTACTGCTTACCATAATGTGCTTAGGTCTGGGAACAAGAGACCTCCTTGCCAGCCACCTTGAGCAAAAACCTGATGTATATACTCTTAAACTTTCCCTCACCTAATCCTATGTTGAATATCTGGCTTATGCCCCTGCTGTTGCCTGCTCCTCATTGTATGGAAAATTAGGAGTTGATAATTGCATACATCAAAGATCTACACTTTTCGTTCTCTTTCAGGCCTAACAAGCCTGATACTGTACCCTTGAATTGCCAGCATTGCTTAATTCCTTAGATTCCCTTGGCCCTTGGGTTGGATCTCCTGAAAGTGGTTTTGATTCTGTTTCATGCAGAGGAAGCAGGAATTCCAAGGTGAACTAAGATCTTAGGATCAACTGGATTCTTCCCAGGCTTCTGAGATGTTTGGGAACAGTGCAGCAGAATGAACCTTGGGCTTAGAATCAAGATGTACAACTCAGTGTATGACTACTTTGTTTAGGTCATTTAACCTCCCTAAACTTCAATTTACACATCTGTACAAGTAGAACAACAAGACCTTCCTTTTGCTGTGCCAAGATTGGCCAAAGAGTATGAAAGTATTTTACAGAATACAGGGCGTTAGCAAGGTGTAAGCATACCATAAGCCATGCTTAGACAGTCCCACATGACAAATTATGCTTGTTAGACCAAAGGCCAATAAGAAAAACATCTCATCTTGTACCAAAAAAATGCATCTTCTTATCTTTGTTTTTTAGGATATGCCTTAAGTTACTCTGCCTCAGCCCTACAGAGCATTTTAAATGAAGCAGTGTTGGGAGGGAGGGATTGTGGCTAATGTTAATGAGGCCAGTTTATGATGGTCTGTCTCACAGTGATCACAGTGGTTCCAGGCCAGATTTACCTACTTCTCTGAAATTCTTAATTTAGGAATACTTTGAAACATAGATCAGTAGCTCTGCTGGATGATCTCTCCCTCCACCCTGTACAAACATAGCATAAAAGAATGTATATGGGACTGTATGTTGGCTGAATAGTGGCCTTCCCAAACTCCACGTTTAAATACCTGGAATTTGTGAATATTAACCTTCAGTGTCTTGGAAAGGGTACACTGTGGAGGCAAAAGATAATAAAGCGTCACCTCCCATACTTTGGGCATGTTGCTAAGAGGGGCTCCGAGGATGGAGAAGGACATGATGTTCAGGTTGGTGAAGGAGAGGAAGACCCTCAACCAGGCGGATTGATATGGTGACTACCGCAATGGGCTCTAGAGTGTCAGGACAGTGTTTAGGTCTTTTTTTTTTAATAGGGCCACTGTGGGTCAATTCGATGGTACCTAACAACCACCACCTTCAATGGCAAAAGGAACTCAGTAGATTTGTTAAATTATGAATTTTGTAAAATTAATCCAGATTATGTAGATGAAGCCTAAATGTAATAAATGTCTACAAGGTGAAAGCAAAGGAGATTTGACTACAGAAGATGGCACAAAGCAAGAGGTAGGAGTGATGTGAGGAATGGCTGCAGGACAAGAAATGCACACAGCTTCTAGAATTTGGAAACATTATCTTCCACCTCCAGAAGGAATAGCTCTGTCAACACTTGATTTTTTACCTCAAGAAATGTAAGTAAACAAATGTGTTCTTTTCAGCCACCTAAATTTGTAGTGGTTTGTAACAGTGGCTGTAAGGAGACCTAATAGAAACTCTGCCAGGAAAACAGATTTAACCTGGAGAGGGTGAAACCAGGCTGCTCCTTGGAGGCTAGGATTATGAAGCTCCATCTCACGTACTTTGGCCACATGGCCAGGAGGAACCAGTCTATTCTCATAAGGGTGGAGGGACAGCACAGGGGAGGAAGACCCTCGGAGGATATGGATTGATAGGTGATGGTAGGTGTGTTGGAGTTAGTGAGACTGGCTCAGGATAGGGCAGGCTTCAGAGCTAGGGTCACTATGAGTCGCAGGTGACTCAACGGCACATAACAACAACAACAACATGAGACTCGGGTACAAGACTAAGTCTGTCCCAAACAACTCCTTAGTTGCAGAAATGGCCCCAAGGACTCAAGAGGAAGGCAAGGTCTCCATTTCATGGTTAATTAAGAAATCTTCAATTCCAAAATCTTTAGAAGATGCCTCAACTTGTGAACCTGACTTCTTCCCTGGTAGTATTTTATTGGCTGAGCAGATACCTGACCTGTTGGGAGGAACTGTTTTACTTCATGTCTGTGTCAGTTAACTTCAAAGATGTATAATTAATGCTCATAAAGATGAAGTCCTCATACCAACAAAGTAATGATTGCATAATGGCCTATGAGCATACTTGGAGACAGGATATCGTCAGCTTTACAAAAAAGATCCTATTGACCCTCAGACCAGGTTATTTTAGGAGCCAACATCAACCATGATAAAACTCCTTAAATGATAAGAAGCAGAATGGTCATATATGCCATTTATATATTTTTTAAATGTTCTAAAATATCCAAAATACTGATATTTCACCATGAAGTCATTAAAAATTTATATTGAACATTCCAAATCTAATGTATATTTAATACTTAGAGTTCATCTCAGTTTTCACCAGCTACATTTCAGTTGATCATCACCCACATGTGGATATACTCTTATGGCAAATCAAGTGTTTTTTAAATTCCTTCCAAAGACTTAGTATTGCTACTGTTGAAATATAAAAATGGCATGTGGTGGAGGTGTCTGACCTTCTGTAACTTCATAGAGGGATAGGAAGGTCAAGTCCAAAAGCCCAAGGCTGATTTCCACAAGGTGGAAAGCAGACATGCGTCCACTTTCTAAGCTTTTTACTATTTCTGACAATTATACCTATTCCCACAATCCAGTTCATTCCAGTGGCCTCACAGAATTCAGACAATTCTAAAAATTATGGGGTTTATTGGAATAACAGGTTACAATTCAAGTTCATGGATGCTCAGGATATAGTTTTCACTCAGAACAGTCTTTTCTCAGTCATGGTGTGGGCAAAGCAGATGTCCGACCCTTGGTCCTTCAGCCTGGCTAAGTGTTACAAAGCTCTTAGCTCTGTAAATTGGAGAGCCCCACCCTAGCCATCTTGTACCAGTCTCCTAGTTGCTGTCATCCTTTACTGTCTTCTATCCTAAAGCTCCCTCTCTTTATCACCTTGGTTTAAGAGGTTCTCAGGTCAGGAATTTAGGTCCAAAGGCCACACACCACTTCTGGCTCTTTTGTTGTGGCCATGAGGACCTCCTTTTCCACCTCACGGATGGCTCATTTTAAATCTAGCAGCATGGCAAAAGTAGTCAATACCCTTGCTAGGGTTCCAGATACCTTATCCCATCCTCCACACCCTAGAGTGCCATGCATATTATTTCTATTATTAACATGTTATCCAATCCCCTTAGTGGGCCACAACAGCTCATTTGCATAGTCCAACTCAGTCATTGGGTGGAAGTTAAGACTATGGCTATTGTTAGGTGTCAACAGATCTGAACCAAGCCCTGTCCTGCACCATCCTCACAATCTTCACCATGCTCTAACCCGTAGTTACTGGCAGTCCATCTAATTGAGGGTCCTTTTTGTTCATTCTCTATTCTTCCCATGATGTGTTTTTCCAAGAACTGCCCCTTCCTGATAACATGCATAAAGTATATGCAAAATTTCACCATCCTTGCCTCTAAAGAGCACCCTTGTTGCACTTCCTCCAAGAACTTGTTTGTTCTTTTAGCAGTGCATGGAGTATTCTACAGACCACAACTAAAAGGCATCAATTATTCTTTGGTAATTCTTATCCACTGTCCAACTTTCAGATGCTTAAGACACAATTGAAAAATACCATGGCTTGGCGGGAGCCCTTTAGTCTTTATAGTGATATCCTTGCACTTAAGCACTTTAAAGAAGGTTCTTGACAGCTGATTTCCCCAATGTAACATGGTTTTGATTTCTTGACTGCTGCTACAAAAAGTGTTGATTGTGTACCCAAGTAAAATGAAATCCTTGAAAACTTAAATTTTTCTCTATCATGATATGACTTATTTGTTCAGTGATTAGTGGGGTGGTTTTCTTGATGTTCAGGTGTATTCCATGTTCAAGGCTATATAGTCTGATCATTTGCAGTAAGTGCTTATTTACTTTCTGCAAGTAAGGTTGTATCATCTGCATAATGCAGGTTGTTGGTGAGTCCTCCTCTAGTCCTGATGCAATCTTTTTTTTTCCCTTTTGTGAGAAAAATTTGTATTTAAAATTGGCCAACTGGACTCAGTTTACATGATCCCAATTTTTTTGGCAACATTCAAAGCATCATAGTCAGGAGCAAGTTGAACATAGGCCAACTTCTCTCCATCAGGCCTAATCAAAGTGTCATCCTTAGCCACATCAGTGTCATGGAGCTTCTTTATAGCTTGTTTAATTTGGTGTTTGTTGGCCTTGATATCCACAGTGAACACAAGTGTGTTGTTATCTTCTATCTTCTTCATGGCTGACTCAGTGGTCAGGGGAAACTTGCTGATGGCATAGTGGTCAAGCTTGTTTCTCCTGGGGGCGCTCTTCCGGGGGTATTTGGGCTGCCTTTGGAGTCTCAGTATCTTAGGCTACCGAAAGGTGGATGACGTGCAGATCTTTTTTTTTTGTGGCTGTAGATGTCTTTCAGGACTGCCTTCTTGGCCTTTAATGCCTTTGCTTTGGCTTCAGTTTTGGGAGGGGCAGGGGCTTCCTTCTTCGATTTTGGTGCCATCTTTGTAGAAAGGCACAACCTTCTTCATACAACCCAGAAAGAACTACTTGCTCAGCATACAGATT
Organism: Elephantulus edwardii; assembly: GCF_000299155.1. Classification (NCBI taxonomy): domain Eukaryota; kingdom Metazoa; phylum Chordata; class Mammalia; order Macroscelidea; family Macroscelididae; genus Elephantulus; species Elephantulus edwardii. Next base: position 3,073,037 of record NW_006400028.1, read on the forward strand.
GAATACAGAGAAGGAAATAACCCTGATGCATGCCTTTCACTTTCTTGATTTTAAACCATGCTTAATTCCCTTGTTCTGTTGAGAAAAGCTGCTTCTTGGAATATAATAGGTTTCACATAAGCACAATTAAGGGTTCTGGGATTCACATTCTTCTCAATATTATCTATAATTTGTTATTGTCCACATAGTCAAATGCCTTTGCATAATCAATAAAAAGTAAACAACTTTCTGATGGTTTCTGTTTTCAGCCAAGATCCATCTGACATCAGCAGTGATAACCTTTGTGCCACGTTCTCTTCTGAATCCCGCTTGAATTTCAATTCCCTTGTCCTGGCCATTTAAAAATATTCTTCAGCAAGATATTAACTTGCATGCGATGCTATTAGTATTATTTGAGAATTTCCATGTTCTATTTAATCACCTTTTTATTGGGGGGAGAAAAGAGAACAAATATGAATCTCTTCCAGTCAGTCAATCAAATTTCTTGGAATAGACTAGTGAGCACATCCAGGGCCACCTCTGGCTAAAATGGCTATATTATGTAAGTTATTATACGCAGAAGGGTAGGGAAAAGCAGATGAAACAACCTTCAAAGATATATGTGATTAATTCAGCAACTTTGTTACAGTTGAGGAAAAAATCGATCATACAAGGCAGCATGTAATTATGTGCACTTCAAAAAAGGAAAGTAACTCTGTGTACTGGAATTGGCATAGAAGACTTTCTGAAGAATGTAGACTGAGCTGTCTTCTAAAGAGAATATAGACATTTATAATGATGGACAAACGGTGTCATCTGCATAGTGCAGATTATAATGCATCTTCCTCCAATCTGGATGCAACATCTTCTTTAGTCCAGCTTCTTAAATTATTTGCTCAGCATATAGGTTGAATAATGGAGAAAAAATGCAACCCTTATGTACACTTTTCTTGATTTTTAACCATGCAGTGTTGCCTTTTACCCTTTGTACAACTTCTTGTCTATGCATAGGTTTTGTATGGACACAATTAAATGTTCTAGAATTCCCATTCTTCTCAATGTTAGCTGTAATTTGTTATAATCCACATAGTCAAATATGCCTTTGCATAGTCAATAAAACACAAGTAAACATCTTTCTGGTATTCTGTGCTTGCAACCAAGATCCATCTGACATCAGCAGTGATAGCCGTTCTGCCATGGCTTCTTCTGAACCTAGCTTAAATTTCTGGAAGTTCTCTGTCAATGTACTGTTTTAGCCATTTGAAAAATAATTTTCAACTAGATCTTTGCCTGTGGTATTAATGATATTGTTTGGTAATTTCCACACACTGTTGGATTTTTTTTTTTTTTAGAATAGGAGAAGATATAGATCACTTCCAGTCAGTTGACCAGGTAGCTGTCTTCCAAATTTCTTGGCATAGGCTAGTGGGAACATCCAAGGCTGCTTCTGTTTGTTGAAATACATCAGTTGGCATCTTATCAGTTCCTAGGGATTTTTTTAACTTCTGTCAGTATGACAGAACTTTGCTTGTTTAAAGATACTTGAAACACTTCCTACAGAAAATCAAAGACTATAGCCTTTAATATCGATTACATCTTACTATCAATAAAACAAAAATCCTCACCCGTAGGCCAGTAGACAGCATCATGATAGATGGAGAAAAGATTGAAGTTGTAAAGGATTTCATTCTGTTTTTATCCACAGTCAACACTCCTGGTAGCAGTAGTCAGGAAATCAAAAGACATGTTGCATTGGGAAAGTCTTCTGCCAAAGACCTCTTTAAAGTGCTAAAGTGCAAGGATATCAAGTTAAAGACTATGCCTCATTCAAGCCATGGTATTTTCTTTTATTGAAATAAATTGTTATTTTTAATTGAAGACATTCATATCAGTTAAACAGAGTAGATTAATTTAAAATCATCAATTGTTTGAGATTAACCAAAATAACATTAATGATCTTAGGACAAACATAAAGTGAAATTCTCTAAATTTTATAATAACACAACCAGATGAATTGACATGGTGACTGCTACAGTGGGCTCTTGTATGTTAGGAATGTGAAGATGGCAAAGGCTAGAACAGGGTTCAGATCATTTGTTCATAGGGTCGCTATGAGTTGTACTCGACTCGATGGCACATAACAACAACACAACAACATATGGAAGGTATTATTTGCTATTTATGTAAGTTACTAGCAAACAATGAAAAAGATCAACGTTAAGTGCATTGCTAAGCTAATAACTGATTTACTATAAGCTCTGGTAACAATGATATAAAATGACAAGACATGCAAAATTAAATATAATTCTTGAGAGCATTACTATGTGTCATTTCTCTACTTAAAGTGTTTCTTTTAATGCCACTATTTTTTTTAATTATATTTTATTAATTTTCATATACATTTACAGAGATTTTGGGCTTCCACTCATTCATTGTTGCACTATTCTCTCTACCCTCCTCCCAGTTTGTTCTTGTCCAAATGCCACAGTGCTTGTCGAAGCCAGTTCTGATTAATCTTCTTTGTCAGTGTATCCTTTGCCATTCCCTATCACTCCTCCCTGAGAGAGACTTCACCCTGAGTCATAAGGAAAAGGGGACGGCGTATTCTCTTAGCTACTTCCTGCTGAAAAGGGACGCTGTGGGTTTCAGGGTGAAGATCTTCTCTCACTACTCTAAAGGGCCCCTTTGGCAGTAGGAAACACATAGACTATTATGGAGATTGATTTTGGAATTCAGATGCACTCTTATTGATTGTGCTTGGCTGTACATGTACATATCCTTCAAGATGTATCATGGGGGTGTTGCAACCTAGAAGACACAAATTTGACTAACAAGTTATAAGTACATGAGTCCAAAAATTATGGAAAAGTAAAAGAAAAGATTCTTTCATTGTTTTACAAACCCTCCCCCAGGTCCCCTCCACCATGCAGCCCTCGCTCTAGTTAATGCCACTATTTTGTTATTACTGATTTTTTAAATGTCAACAGTTGTTTGAAATAGAACAAATTTTACTCATTTTCTGATGTTTTCACTTATCAATGTTATTTTTAAAAATGTCTTCATACATAAGTGCCATGTGAACAAAGAAGACTTGATGCCTTTGAATTGTGGTTTTAGAGTACTGAATATTCCATGCCCTGCTAGAACAAACAGTTTGTCTTGGAAGAAGTGCAATTACGGAGTTACTTAGAGGCAATAATGATGGATTTTGCCTCACATACTTTGGCATGTTGTCAAAAAGGACCATCCCTTGGAAAAAGACATCATGCTGGGAAATGTGGAGGGTCAGAGAAAGAGAGAAAAGACCTCACAGAGGTGGATTGACACAGTTATTGTGGCAATGAGCTCGAGCATAAGAAAGATCGTGACAATGCAGGATAGGGAAGGTTCAGCTCTGTTGGTCATAGGGTCACTATGAGTCAAGAGTCGATTCAGTGGTATCTTACAACAGCGATAATGGACAATGAGGGAAAGGCATTCCCTATGAGCTTGGAGGAAGGGACCTTTTGGGAATGACACTCAGGAGTGAGTGTATTCTTAAGTGAGTACAAATGAAAAACTGGCTGATCAAGAATGGAGATGACATTCTGGGCAGTAATAGGAAATGATGACAGGAATGAGTGATCCTTGCCATTTTAGCTAGTTTAACAATGGAATACTTGTAAGGTGGGGGTGGGTGGGTCCAACCAATAAATATACTAGAGAAAACAAGTAACTTTCAAAACGGCAGGATTTTAAAAATGTAACACAAAACTCAAATGCACCAAGAGGAAAACAACAATAAATCTGACTACAAAACCTCAAAATTCAGTAGTCATATGACAGACTACCAGCTAGGAAAACTACTTGCAATACATGTGAAAAGGGATTAGTTTCATAATGCAAACAGCTCTTATAAATCTAATACGGAGAAAGATTCACAGAAAACTGCTGTTAAGTGCCTTTGAGTTGATTCTGACTCAGTAACCTTAGGAACAACAGATGGAAGCCTTGCCCTATCCTGTGACATCCTCTCAGTCTCTGCCATGCTCAAGCCCATTGTTGCAATCTTCCTCAGTCTGTCTTGTGAAATGTCTTCTTCTCTTTCATTGACCTTCTACTTTTCCAAACATGATGCCTGCCTCCAAGAACTGGTTCCTCCTAAACCTGTACCCAGAGTGTGTGAGATGAAGTTTCATCATCCTTACCTCTATAGGGCACCCTGACTATGTTTCTTCCAAACATATTTGTTCATTCTTTTGGCAACAAATGAATGCATAAATACTCTTCACTGACACCACAGTTCAAAGATTAATTCTTTTTCAGTTTTCTTTAGCCATTGTCCAACTATTTCATGCATATAAAGCAATTAAAAATACCATGCCTTATGCCACATTTTTAGTCTTCAAATGAACATCATAGCTCTTCAGCATTTAAAGAGATCCCAGGCAGCAGCTTTGTCCAATACAGCATGTCTTATGATTTATAGGCTGTTGCTTCCAAGGGTGTTGATTGTGGATAAAAATAAAATTAAATCCTTGACAGTTTTTACTCTATTTATCATGATGTTGCCCTTATCCTAATGCTGAAATGCAGTCCACACTGAAGACAGTAGTCTTTGATCTTCAAGTCAGCTTCACTTTTTTTTTTAAATTTTATTTTATTTTTTAAAATAATTTTAATGAACATTTACAGAGAATTTGGATTTCCATTCATTCATTGCTGCACTTCTCTCCCCGCCCAGCCCTCTCCCCCCGCCCCCAAGTTTGCTCCTCTCTTTCAAAAGTAAAAGAAAGACTCCCTCCCTGGTACACAATCCCCCCACACCCCTCCCACTGCCCCAAGTACATTCCACTATGCAACCTTAATTGTGGACTCTTGTGACAACCATAATACCCTATCATACATCGTTTTTAAATTATTCAGTCCCTCATCTGTTTCAGTGCAGTATACACAATTTATCCAGTTTTTCTCAGTCTTACCCCCACCCTAATATCATCAGTCCCATTTTACAGCAGTGGTACCAAGCAATATTTGTCCTTTTGTGACTGAGATATTTCACTCAACATAATGTCCTCCAGGCTCACCCATTTTGAATAATATTGAATGAGTTCCTTGTTTTTCAATGCAGCATAGTATTCCATTGTGTGAATATACCACAGCTTCTCTATCCATTCGTTTGTTGATGGGCACCTGGGTTGTTTCCAACTCCTTGCTATTGTGAACAAAGCTGCGATAAACATGGGTGTGCATATATCTGCTTGGATGTCAGTTATGGTCTCTTTGGGATATATTCCCAGTAGTGGAATTGCTGGGTCAAATGGTATCTCTATTTGCAGCTTTCTGAGAAAGTGCCATACCGCCTTCCACAGTGGTTGCACCATTTTACATTCCCACCAACAGTGGATAAGGGTTCCAGTTTCTCCACAACCTCGCCAGCATTTGTTGCTTGCTGTTCTGTTAAATTTTGCTATTCTGACTGGGGTGAGATGATATCTCATAGTTGTTTTGATTTGCATCTCTCTTAGAGCTAGGGATTTTAAACATCTCTTCATGTGCTTGTTGGCCATCTGAATGTCTTCTTTGGTAAAGTGTCTATTCATATCCTGTGCCCATTTTTCTATTGGATTATTCACCTTTATCTTGTTGTGGTGCTCAAGTATTTTATAAATTTTAGATATAAGTCCCTTATCTGACATGTCATTACCAAACACTTTTTCCCAGTCTGTGGCTTCCCTTTTTACCCTGTTGGAGAAGTTTTTGGATGTGCATAGGGATTTGATTCTTAGAAGGTCCCATTCATCTATTTTATCTTCTCCTGGTTGTAGATGAGCTTCACTTTTAACAAGCAAAGTGTGTCATCCATCATCTGTGTAACATAAGTTGTTGATGAGTCTACCTCCAGTCTTGATGCCACATTCTTCATGTAGTTCAGTTTCTCAGATTATTTGTTCAGCATATATATTGAATAGGTATCATGAAAGGCTAAAACCCTGGTAAACAACTTTCTTTATTTTAAACTATGCAGTAGCCACTTGTTCTATTTAGACTTTGTACAGAACAGCATTGTCAGAGATATCATTGCCAAATGTTTTTTTCCCAGTCTGTATGTTTTTACCCTATTGGAAAAGTTTTTTGATGTACAGAGAGATTTGATATTTAAAAGATCCCACTTGTCAATTTTATCCTTTCCTGATTGTGCATATCTGGCTATATTTGCAAGCTTATTTATGCTTTATGCCATGGGCTAGGGTTTCTACGTTCAGTCTCATTCTGTCTCTTATGATTTTATGGTCTTTGGCTTTACCCCTCTAGGTTTCTGACCCGCCTTGAGTTGATATTTGTGTATGACGTGAGATGTAGACCCTGTTTCCATTTTCTGCAAGTCCAGTTTTGCCAGCACCATTTGTTGAAGAGGTTATCATTTCCCTATTTGATAGGTTTTGATCCCTTGTGAAATATAAATTGATCATAGGTAGATGGGTTAATTTCTGGGTGCACTATTCTATTCCATTGGTCTATGTGTCTGTAATTGTACCAGTACCATGCTGTTTTGGTTACTAAGGCTGTGAAGTTAGATTTTGAGATCAGGGAGCACTATACCTCTCACTTCATTTTTATTTTTCGGAAGAGCTTTGCTTATTTCAGGTCTCTTTCCTTTCTATATACACCTACCGATTGCTTTTTTTAATCACTTTGAAAAATCAATTTTCTATCTATATTGAAAGTACATTGACCATGTAGAGAGTGTGTGTGCGCATGCGTGTGTGCGTGCGTGCTTGCATGTGTGTGTGTGTGTGACTGTGATTTTCAATATCTTGAGTCTGTCATTTTCACTATCTTGAGTCTTCCTATCTATGAACAGGGAATAATTATCAATTTTATTAGGTCCTTTTTTTTTTTAAATAGTAATAGTGTTTTGTAGGGAGCTCTGGTGGTCTAATGGCAAAAAGCTCTGCTGCAATCCCAAAGGCAAGTGGTTCAAGGCCACCAGCTGTTCCGTGGAAGAAGGATGGGCAGTCTCTTTCCGTGCAATTTACTGCCTCTGAAAACCCACCAGGAGGTCAGTTATGGGTCTGTTCTGACTCTGTGGTACACAGCAAGTAGTGTTTTATAGTTTTCCTTAAAAGGTTTCTGTGTCTCTGGTTGGGTTTATTCTCAAATATTCATCTTGTGGTTGGCTATTGTAAATGGTATTGCTTTCTTAATTTCTGTTTCTGAATTTCTTTGTTGCTACAGAGAAATTTCACTGATTTTTGTATATTGATCTTGTATCATGCTATTCTACTAAATTGACCTACTAGGTTAAACAGGTTTTTTTGTTGAGTCTTTTGGATTCTCTGTGTACACTATCATATCATCTGCATATAGTGACAGTTTTACCACCTCTTTGCCAACTTGAATGCCTCTTGTTTCCTTCTCTTGTTGCTCTAGCAATTACTTCCAATATGATATTGAATAGGAGTGGTGATAGTGGGCATCCTTGCCTAGTTCCTATTTACAAGGGGAATGCCTTTCGTTTTTCTCCATTGAGAATGTTGTTGGCTCTTGGTTTTGCATCATCTATTCATTTCTTGTCTTTAAATGACCTTTTGGTGCAACAATGAATGAATGGAAATCCAAAGTCTCTGTATACTTCTATTAAAATTAATTTTTAAGAATGACCTTTTGCTTTCTTTATGGATGATATGCTTGATATATCATTTCACAAATTATCTAGTCTTTGTGTTGAGTGCATCAAATCTATTCTTGGGATGATTTTTAAAATCAAGTAGGAAAAACTCAAAGGTAATATCATGACTCATAGGGACTTATTTTTCTTTTCTTTTTTAATTTTTTATTAATATTTTCCCCATTCACTCATTGTTGCACATTTTCCTCCATGCCCACCCCTCCAGTTCACCTTTCTTTTTGAAAAAAGAAAAGAAAAAATCTTTCATTGTTATACAACACCACCACCACCCCCTGCCCAAGTTCACTTTACTATGCAACTCTTATTCTGGACCCTTGTCATGCAAATAATATCTAATCATATATGCTTTTTAAACAGTTCTCTCCCTCATCTGTTTCAAAGCAATGTACATCATTTATCCCCTTTATTTTCATTTTCTTCAGCTTCAATTTGAACTTACATATAAGCAGAAAACAAAAATGGTGGAAAACACTAAAAAACACTAGTGTGACTCTGAGATAATCTGAAGAGCCAACTTTTCAGTTAAAAGCTAAGAAACAGAAATTTCTGATTGATTATAAATAAAGACAATGATGGCATCACAGTGGCTGTGCACAAAATGTCCTCTTGACCCTGCATATCAGTTCTCTAGGATGTCCTATCATAGAGACAGAAACTATTGTGTTTACTATCTTACAGAACTATTAAAGTTCTAGTAGTTAAGGTATTTTTATAAATGAACAAGATTATTTTTAATGAGTAATTTTGAATAACTAACAATATTCTCATCATTTAGAATAAAATCCAAGTTTTTAAACCAGTTGTTGTTAGATGTCATCAAGTCAACTACCACTCATAACAATCCTATGAACAACATATCTGAACCTTGCTGTATTCTGCATCATCCTTAACATTTCTGATATGCTCATATCTGTTGTTACAGTCACTGTCATTCCATCTTCTTGAGCGTTATCCTCTCTTTCTTTGACCCTCCACCTTTCCTAGCACATTGTTTTTCCCCCAAGGACTAGTCTCTCTGACAACATGCCTAAAGTGTAGAAGATGAAGTTTCAACATCCTTGCCTCCAAGAAGTACTCTGGTTGCACTTTCTCCAAGACAGACATGTTTTTTTCTTTTGGCAGTCCATAAGGTATTCTTCACTCTTCTCTAACACCACAATTCAAGGCATTATTCTTCTTTGCTCCTCCTTAATCATTCTCCAACTTTCAGATACATAAAAAGTAACAAATTTTAAAAAAGTAACAGAAAGTCAGCTGCATTTTTAATCTTTAAACAGTCACCCTTGCTCTTTAGCACTTTAGAGAGGTCCTTTATGCAACATGTCTTTTGATTTCTTGACTGCTGTTACCAGGGGTATTGATTCAAGTAAAATTAAATCATTGACAACTTCAGTCATTTCTCCATCCATCTATCATGATGTTGTCTATTGGTCCAGTGGTGAGGATCTTTGTTTACTAGATGTTCAGATATAATCCATATTAAAGGCTGTAATCTGATCTGCAGCAAATCCTCTTAACTTTTTGCAGGTTGTATCATCTGCATAATGCAGGTTATTGATGAGTCTTCCTTCAAACCTAATGTCGTATTCTTCAACATATAGTCAAATGATTTGTTCAGCATACAGTTTGAATGGAAATAAAGGATACAGCCCTGATACATTCCTTTCTTGCTTTTAAACCATACATAATTTTCTTGTTTGAATGTTCAGACAACTGCTTCTTGGTTTACCTGTAGGTTTTACACAAGCACCATTAAGTGGTCTGGGATTCCTATTCTTCTCAATGTTTTCCATAATTTGATATTATCCACGCAGTTAATTGTCTGGCATTGTCAGTAAAACACATATAAACATCTTTCTGGTATTCTCTGTTTTCAGCCAAGATCCATCTGACATCAGCAATGATAATCTTGGTGTCACAACCTCTTCTGATTCCAGCTTGAATTTCTAGCTTCTCTACTGATGTATTTTCCCCCATCCATTTTTTCTCCATTTATTTTGAAAAATAATCGTGTGCAAGATTTTCTTGCACATGATAATGATAATGTTCAATAACTTCCACATTCTGTTGGATCACCCTTTTTTGAAATGGAAAAAATAAAAAAGAAAATATGCATCTCCTCCACTCAGTTTTATGGTTATGCTTTGCTCTTATGGGTATAGCACATGTCGGTCAGACTGCTGTACTGGAGTGACCTATGTGTTGCTGTGTGCTAGACACTATACCACTGATATTTCAAATATCAGCAGTCACCCATGGTAGACAGATTTCAGAAGAGAATGATTATAGAGGGGAAAATAGGTTTTCTCATGGGAAAATAGGTTTTCTCATACCTTGTGCATAAAAAAGTAAATTGTTATGAGTATTTTGGAGAGTAATTTGTTAATACTTACCAAGATGTACACTGCACATACCCAGGAATTTCATTGCTAGGAATTTATTCAATAGATCTACTCACATTAAGTATGTAAGTGTTTGTGTACAATGTTATCCATTGTTTTTGTTAGGTGTCATCGAGTCAAGTACGACTCATAGTGACTCTATGAACAAAAAAATCTGAACCTTGTTCTGTCCTACGCCATCCTCACACTTCTTGACACACAAGAGCTCAGTGCAGCAATCACCATATCAATCCATCTGAATGAGGGTCTTCCTTTCCTTCACCAACCCTCCACTCTTCCCTGCATCATGTCCTTCTCCAAGGAATAGCTCCTTCTAGCAACATGCCCAAGGTACGTGAGGTGAAGCCTCATCATTCCTACCTCCAAAGAGCATGCCGGCTGCACCCTCTCCAATACATATTTGTTTTTTGTCTTTGTTTTTGCCATCCATGAGATGTTCAGTGCTCTTCTCCAGCACCACAGCTCAAAGGCATCAATTCTTCTTCTGTCATCCTTATATGCTGTCCAGCTCTCAGATGCATAGCAAGTGATCAGAAAGAATATAGCCTGAATCAGAAGTACCTTAGGCCTCAAACTGACATCATTACCCCTCAATAATTTGGAGAGGTCCCTAACTGCATATTTTCCCAGGGCAATGCATCTTCTTATTTCTGATTGCTGGTACTAAGGGTGTTAATTGTGGATCCAGGCAAGGTGAAGTTGTTGACAGTTTCAATCTCTTCTTCATCCATCATGATATTGCCTATTGGTCCAGTGATAAGAATCTTTGTTTTCTTGACATTGAGATGCAATCCATACTGAAGGCTGCATTCTTTGATCTTCTACAACAAGTGCTTCAAATCTTCCTCACTTTCAGCAAGATTGTGTCATCTGCATAATGCAAGTTATTGATGAGTCTCCCTCCAATCCTGATGCCACATTCTTCTTCATAGAGTCCAGCTTCTTGAATAATTTGCTCAGCATATGGATTAAATATGTATAGAGAAAGAATACAACCCTGATGCATTCCCTTCTTACTAATCCATACAGTGTTCCCCTGTTCTGTTCACACAGCAGCCTCAGGTATAGGTTTTGGATAAGCACAGTTAAGTGCTCTGGGACTCCCATTCTTCTCAATGTCAGTCACAACTTGTTATAATCCACACAATCAAATGCCTTTGTCTAGTCAATAAAGCACAAATAGACATTCTCCTGGTATTATTCTTTACTTTCAGTCAGAATCCTCTGACATCAGCAGTGATGTTCCTAGTGCCACAGCCTCTTCTAGTTCCCTCTCTGTGTACTGTTCCAGCCATTTTTTAATGGTCTGCAGCAGTATTGTGTTTGCATATGATGTTTTTCAATAGTTTCCACATTCAGTTGGATCATCTTCATTGGGAATGGGAACAAATATGGACCTCTTCCAATCTGTCGGCCAGACAGCTGTCCTCCAAATTTCCTGGCAAAGACTGGTCCATCTGTTAACTGAAACAAGTCAATTGGTATCTCATCAATTCCTCGGGCTTTATTTTTAGCCAATATCTTCAATGCAGCTTTCACTTCCTCCTTCATTACCACTGATTGGCTCCTATTCCTAAAATTTTTCTGTGTCAATTATTTCTGGTATAGTAATTCTGTGTATTCCTTACATCTTCTTTTGATGCTATCTGGGTCTTTCAATATATTGCTCATAGCAACTTTCAAAATTGCGATTTGAAGTTTAAATTTGTTTTCCAGTTCTCTCAGCTCTAGTAATGCAAACCAAGTTCTTCCCTTTTAATTCTCAAATTCCAGCTTTCTACACTTTCCATTATAGTACTTTGCTTTGTCCTCTTAAACTGCCCTTTGAAATCTTCTGTTCAGCTCTTTTCAGCATGTTTTCCTTTTGTTTTGGCTTCTTGCAGCTCCAGTGCAATTTTAAAAAAAATTTATTTTATTATTTTTGTGTGTGTACCATCAAATAGGATCTGACTGGTACAGGAGGAGATTGTCCTTCCTTCTTCAGCAAAGCATCTTGTGGATTTGAACCACTCACCTCTGGGATTGCAGTGCAGCTTCCTGCCACTAGGCCACCAGAGCTCCCTTCCAGTGCAATTTTTAGAGTCTCTTCTGACATCCATTTTGATTTTTTTCTTTCTCCTCTGTTTTTGTAATGACTTTGTTTTCTTCATGGATAATATCCTTGATATCATCCCACAACTTATCTGGTCTTCAAGCATTGGTGTTCAGTGCCTCAAACCTCTTCCTAATATGATCTTGAAATTCAGATGGAATTTATTCAAGAGCATATGTTGGTTCCTGTGGAGTTATTTTCATTATCTTTGGCCTCAATTTGAACTTGCATATGAGTAATTGATGGTCTGACCCAGTCTGGATGCCCCAGCCTAGTTTTGATTACCAATATTGATCTTCTCCAACGATTTCTTCCACAGAGAGAGTCAATCTGATTCACATGCAGTCCATCAGGGGAGATTCGTGTATAAAGTCATTGTTTGTGTCTTTTAAAAAAGATATTTGCAATGAATAAATATTGTAAATACAAAGTTGAATCATTTTATTTCCAGCCTGGCTGCTTCACTGGAGAAGGAGGGACAATTTCCTCCTGTGCCAGACTGATTCAACAGTACATAATAACAACAAAAAAGCCCCAACCATTTATTTCCAGCCTGGTTTCTATCACCAAGTCCATATTTTTCCCTTCTTCATAGTTTCCCACTTTTGTATTCCAGTCACCAACTATCACTAACACATCTTGGGTGTGTCCTTGGTCAATTTTGATCTGAAAGATTTGGTAAAAATTCTCAATTTCTTCCTATTTGGCTCCAGGTGTAGGAGCTTATATTTGAATAATAGTTGTGTTTACAGGTCTTCCTTGTATGCGTATTGATGTTATTCTATCACTCACACTATTGTATTTCAGGATAAAACTTGAAATTGATTTTTTTACTATGAATGCAACACCATTCTTCTTCATTCCCAGCATAGTCTAACATATGAGTATCTGATTCAAAGTGGCCAAAGCTGGTCCATTCCATCTCACTAATGCCTAGTATGTTGATGTTCCTGTGTTCCATTTCATTTTTAACAATTTCCAGTTTTCCAACATTCAAACTCATACATTCCATGTTCCAATTATTAAATGATGTTACTTGTTGATAACAATGAAAAGGGAGAAACAACCTAAATGCCCATCAGTAGGAATACATATAATATAGTACAGTCAAAACTTAATTACTATGCAGTGGTTAAAATGAACAATTTTAAAAGGAAAAAGTATGCTAGAATATTTTACTGACTTCAGAATATTTCATTGTAAGAAGGAAAATGCTGAACAATTTGAATGGTCGTTGCTGGGTGCTATTGCATCATAGTTGACACTCCAGTGGTTTTTTTAGAAGTTGTTGTAATCTCCTTCTGAGTAAGAGGAAATTGCCCATCTTTCTCTGTCAGAGTAAGAACCACATGCCTTTGGGTTGACAGCACAACTCCTTACCACTGGGCCAACAGAACATTTGAATGGTAAAATACTTCTTTTTCCTCCTGCTTTTAACAATAATATGTACATATAAGATAAAGCCTCTAAGAGTGAAAAGGGAGCTCAGCTAACTGACTGGAAGAGATCCATATTTATTCCCATTCCAGAAAATGGAGACAGAGTGTGGAAATTATCAAACAGTATCACTAATATCACACACAAGCAAAATCCTCTTGAAGATTATCCAAAAACAACTGGGACCATACATTGACAGAGAGCTAACTACCAAAAATACAAGATGGATTTAGAAGAGGTCATGGCACTAGAAACATTATCACCAATGACACATGGATCTTGGCAGCAAGCAGAGAGTACCAGAGGAATGTCTATCTGTGTTTCATTGACTATACAAAGGCATTTGACTGTGTAGATCACAACAAATAGTGGCTAACCTTGAGGAGAATGGGAATCCCAGTACACTTGATTGTGCTTATCTGAAACCTATACTCAAACCAGGAAGCAGTCCTTAAAAAAAGAGCAAGGAAACATTGCATGGTTCAAAATCAGGAAAGGAGTGCATCAGGCATGCGTCCTGTCTCCTTATCTTTTCAATCTATATGCAGAACAGATCATTTGAGAGGCTAGGCTTCATGAGGAGGGAAGTGGTGTCAGGGTTGGAGGAAGACTCATCAGCAGCTTACGTAATGCAGATGAGACAACCTTGCTTGCTGAAAATGAGGAGGACTTGAAGCGTTTGCTGTGGAAGGTCAAGGAGTATAGTCTTCAATGTGGATTGAAAAGCAACATCAAGAAGAAAAATATTCTCTGGAGCTCTGGTGGCCTAGTTGCACGAAGCTGTGCTGCCTGAAGGCACATGGTTTGAATCTACTACATGCTCCCCTGGAGAAGTAGGGGCAATCTCCTCCTGTGCCAGTCAGATCCGACTCAACAGTACACAAGGAAAAAAAAAACAGACAAATTTTCACCATTGGGACAATGGATAACACCATGATAAATAGAGAAGAGATTGAGGTTAACGATTACAGCTTGCTCGGCTCCTCAGTCAACACTTTTGGCACCAGCAGTCAGGAAATCAAAAGATGAACTGCACTGGGAAAAATCTGCTGTCAGGAACTGAAAAGCAATGATGTCAATCTAGAGACTAAGATGCTCCTGATCCGGGCCATGGTCTTCACAGTTATTTGCTATGCATAAGAGAGCTGATTTAAGATGACAGAAGAAGAAACAATGCTTTTGAGTTGTGGTGTTGGAGAAGAGTCTTGAACATACCATGGACCACCAAGAAAACCAATAGATCTGTCTTGGAGAGGTTGCAACCAAGTTTTTCCTTGGAGGCAAGGGTTTTGAAGATCCATCTCACATACTTTGAGCATGTGACCAGGAGAGAATGATCCTTGGAGAAAGACATCATGCTCGGAAGGGTGGAAGGACAGAGCAGTAGACGATGATCCCGGATGAGATGGGTTGAGACTAGGACAATGAGGGTAGGTGTGTCAGAGTCAGTGAGACTGGCTCAGGATAGGGCAGGCTTCAGAGCTACTGTACAGAGGTCACATTGGGTCGCAGGCAACTCGATGGCACATAACAGCACAACAACAGTGACGCAGTCATAGTGAGTTGTGCTACTAACCCAGACACTGTGTGTTTTGATCATTTCAAATCCACCAGTGGCTCTGTAGGAGAAAGATGGGCAGTCTTCTCTCTTTTCAGTTTTGGAAATTGATGGGCTATCTCTATGAATCAGAACTGACTTGTCAGCAGTGATATTTTTTGTTTGAAAAGTGAAAAATCAAGATATAAATCAGTATAAACATAATTTTGTTATATCAAAGAATCAGTCAAGAGATTAAAATGGCTCATTGTTGCAGGTGAAAAATGGTGATGCAGCAAATAATTGCTTCTGTAGTTTATATTTAAAAACCATATGTTCATATTAACAAAAAATTTTAAGTAATTAACCTTAAGAATTAAGCTGTAGCTTTCTAAAAATAACTATCTTTCCCCTGTATCTCATTTTCCATTGTGAACTCCTTGGAGTCAAGGATTCTAAAGCTTTGTCTGACATACTTTGGGCATGTTGCAAGAAGGAACCAGTCCTTGGCGAGGGACATCATACTTGGGAGGGTGGAGTGCAAGAAAGGAAGACTCTGGATGAGATGGATTGACTCAGTGACTAGGTTAATGGGTGTAAGTGTGTTGGAGATGATGAGATTGGCACAGGATAGAGCAGAGTTCAGAGTGGTTGTACATAGGGTCCCTATGACTTGCAACCAACTCGATAATACTTAACAACAATAACAAGAACCCACTTGTCTCCTAATGTTTCTTCTTAATATAGCAACCATTCTTGAAATAGTCTTAAATATTTCCTGTCTTTATCCTTTACTTTGTACATCTTCCTCAACCCTTCATAGTCTAATCTTGCCCAAGTCACCAGTGACATATCGCTAAAATTAGCAGATGTGCCTCACCCCTGATCCAACTTGAGCTCTAGAACTAGGTTTTGTTTTTTCTCTTAAAAATCTTTTCTTCCTTGGGCTCTGATGACGACATTCATCCAGTTTTCTCCTTTTAGATACTACCAGTATTCTAATGACTCAAAAAATTCTCTTATCTCTAGCCCAGATCTCTCACCCAAGCTTCAGACTTATTCCGTCAACAACCCACATCAGTGCTTTACAACTTTTCCCACACCATGCCCTTTTGATCTTGTATGGTTGATTGTTCTAAGGAGTCAGGGCCTCCCTGGTGTTATTGTTCACTTTATATACCACATTGAACTTTATATTAGTTACTTAATATTATAAGCACTGTGCCTGGATGGCAAAGTGTTTATAGTACTTGGCTGCTAACCAAAAGGCCAGAGGTTGAAACTGTATATGAACCAAAAAGCAGCCTGTCCCAAGCTCTTGTCTTCTTCTTAGTGAGCAGGAAAGACATCAAGAGTGCACTCAAGTGAAACTCAAACTCACTCCTGTCAAGTGGGTTCTGACTCACAGCAATGCTCCATAGGGTTTCTGTGGTTATAAATGGTAATAAGAACAGATTGCTCATCTTTCTCCCAAGAAGCTGCTACAAACCACCAGAGATGCTTGGCCTTTGGATTAGCCATGCAGCTTACTACAGACCATGCCACCAGAGGTTCCAGAGGACACCCAGAGCTAACCAGAGAAGTCATATCCTAGGTGGCTTCATCTGTGAATTCTGCTAAACCTGCAGGGAAGAGATGACAGACACCAATTCTACTCAAACTAGTTCATAATATAGAAAAAGAAAGAGTTGTTCTGAGTTCATTCTATAATGTAAGCAGAACCCTGATACCAAAGCCAGGCTAAAAAGACTACTAAAAAATTATAGAATATATTCCTCATGAATATACATGCCACAATTCTCAACAGTATCATACCCAATAAAATCCAACATCATATAAAAAAAAATTACTCATCATGATCAAGTGGGATTCATACCAGCAATGCAAGGAGGGTTCAACATGAGAGAAACAATCAATGTAATCCACCACAACAATAAAACAAAGGAAAAGAACCCATGATCATATCAGTTGTTGCAGAAAAGACATTTGACAAGTTTCAACATTCTTGCCTAATAAAACCAAGGTAAGAATAGAAGTGAAGTTCCTTAGCATAATTAGAAGCATATGTATAACACCAGTGAACAACATTACTCTCAAGAGAGATTAAAGGCAAATGGGAATCAGACAAGAATGACCTTTATCACTACTCCTCTCAATATTTTCTTAGAAGTGCTAGCCAGAGAAATAAGCCAAGAAAAGGTAACCAAATTGGCAAAGAAGAAAAAGTAAAACCTTTTTCACCTGAACATGCTGTGATCCTATATATGGAAAGTTCAAAGACTCAGGAGGGAAAAAATTACTGGATTTAATTATCAGTTCAGCAAAGTGGTAAGGTACAAAAGCAATAGAAAAAAATCAATCCACTGTATCCATTTGTATTTACATAACAGACTTCTGAAAAGAAAATAAAGAAAACAAAGCCATTTAGATTCTACTGAAGATTATCCAAAAACGACTGGAACAGTACATCAGCAGAGAACTGCCAGAAGTCCAGGCTGGGTTTAGAAGGGGTCGTGGTACTAGGGATATTGTAGCTGATGTTAGATGGATCTTAGCTGAAAGCAGAGAATACCAGAAGAATGTCTATCTGTGTTTCATTGATTATGCAAAGGCATTTGACTGCGTGGATCATAACAAACTGTGGCTGACTCTGAGAAGAATGGGAATCCCAGAACATTTAATCGTGCTAATGCGAAACCTATACTTGGACCAAGAGTCAGTTGTCAGAACAGAGCAGGGCAACACTGCATGGTTCAAAATTGGGAAGGGTGTATGCCAGGGATGTGTTTTGTCTCCATACCTTTCAACCTGTATGCAGAGCAGATTATCCGAAAGGCTGGGCTCTATGAGGAGAAGCGTGGCGTTAGGATTGGTGGACAATCGGACAATCTATCAACAATCTGCATTATGCAGATGACACAACCTTGCTCGCTGAAACAGTAGGACTTCATGCACTTACTGCAGAGGGTCAAGGACTGAAGCCTTCAATAAGGACTGAGGCTCAATGTCAAGAAGACAAAAATTCTCACCACTGGATCAATCGGTAGCATCAGGATGGATGGCGAAGAGATTGAGATTGTTCACAGCTTCAGTTTGCTTGGCTCCACGGTCAGCACTCTTGGCACCAGCAGCCAGGAAATCAAAAAACGTATTGTGATGGGAAAGTCTGCTGTTAGGGACCTCTCTAAAGTACACAAGAGCAACCGAGTCTCTCTGGAGACTAAGGTCCTCCTGATACAGGCCTTCGTTTTTGCAATCACTTGTTATGCATCAGAGAGTTGGACAATGACTAGGGAGGATAGAAGAATTGACGCCTTTGAGCTGTGGTGCCGGAGAAGAGTATTGAATGTACCATGGACCACCAAGAAAACAAACAGATCCATCCTAGAGAGGATGAAACCAAGCTGCTCCTTGGAGGCAAGGATTCTGGGGCTTCGTCTGACATACTTTGGACATGTTGTAAGGAGGGACAGGTCTTTAGAAAGGGACATCATGCTGGGTAGAGTAGAGGGACAGCGCAGGAGGGGAAGACCCTCTATGAGGTGGATTGATTCAGTGACTGGGATACTCGGGATGGGTGTGTCAGAGGCAATGAGATTGGCACAGGATAGAGCACGGTTTAGGGCTGTTGTACATAGGGTCGCTATGAGTCGCAAACAACTCGACGGCACATAACAACAACAACAACAATACTCAAAAGATGAAATATTTAGATGCAATCTAATCAAAGATGAAAAAGGCCTTTTCAAAGAAAATTACCAAAAACCCAAAGAGACCTACATAAATGGAATAATATGCCAAGCTCATGGATTCAATACTGCAAGAAGTAATCTACACATATAATACAATCCAATTAATATTCCATTATCATTTTTCAAAGATAGGAAAAAAGTAATCATCAACTTTATATGGAAAGGAAAGAGACTTCAAACAAGCAAAGTACTATTTAAAAAGAAAAACAAAGTAGACAGCCTTACATTTTCTGGTCTCAAAACCTACTAAACGATCCACCAGATGCTCTGCTGGAGAAGGAGGGACAATATCCTCCTGTACCAGTCAGATCCGATTTGTCGGTACACACACAAAAAAATTTAAAAAAAAAACAACCAAACAAACCCAAACCTACTAAATGGCCACTAAAACCAAAATAACTTGGGACTGGTACAGAATTGAGAAATCAGAAATAAATCTATCCACCTATATACAATCGATCTTTGACAAAGTGATGTGATCTATTAACTGGAAAAAAGACAACCTCTTTAATAATTGGTTCTGACTATATCCATACCTCACACCATATTAAAACAAAACAAAACAACAAAAACACCTCAAGGTGGATTAAAGACCTAGGCGTAAAATCCAAATCTGTAAAGGCCATCAAAGAAAAACTGAGGGCAATCTTAGGAGTCCTAGTGAATGGCTCTTAGATCATCAAATATAAGAAAAATGCACAATCAGAGGGGAGTAAAGTAGATGATTGTGACCTTCTAAGAACTGTACGTGCATCATAAGATTAAAAAGGGAGTCTGTAGACTGGGAAAAACTATTTAGCAACAACAAATCTGACAAGAGATTGCTCTTTAAAGTTTCTAGAAAACTCCCATATCTCAACAAGAAAAAGACAAGTAAACCTATTTCAAAATAGGCAAAGGGAATGAGAAGGCACTTTACCAAAGAAGACACTCAGATGGCCAGCAAACACATCAAGAAATGTCCAGTATCATTAGCTCTTAACTCACTGCCGTCCTGTTGGAGTTGACTCATAACTGGCCCTCCGGTGAGATTTCAGAGGCTGTAAATTGCATAAGGGTCTGCTGGTGGATTTGAACTGCTAGAGAGGAAACACCAACGATGCATCTCCATACCCATTAGCCCATCAGAGGTCCCCCCTCCCCCACTAGCTATTGTTATTGTTGTTATGTGCTATCAAGTTGACCATGACTCATAGGGACCCTATGATCAACAGGTATGAAAACTGCCCTATCCTGTGCTAACCTCATGATCTCTAACACATTTGAGCCCACTGCCATAGTCACTGTGTCAATCCATCTTGTTGAGGGTCTTTCTCTCTTACCCTACCCTACACCTTTTGTGATGTCCTTTTCCAAAGAGTGGCTGCCTCCTCCTAACAACATGCCCAAAGTGAGGCAAATTTTCACTGTCCTTGTTTACAGGGAGCACTCTGATTTAACTTTCTCCAGAACAGATCCGTTTATTCTATTTGCTGTCCATGGAATGTTCAGTACTGTTCTCAGATACTATAACTCAAAAGTATCAATTCCTCTTCTGCAGTCCTTAGTCATTTTCTTAACTTTCAGATGCATAGCAAACAATTGAGAAGACCATGGCTTGGATCAGGCACACCTTAGATTTTAAGCTGATATCATTGCTCCTCAATAATGTAGAGAGGTCCCTGACAGCAGATTTTCCCAGTGTGATACATCTCTTGATTTTTGACTGCTGATACCAAGCGTATTGATTGTGGATCCAAACAAGATAAAATAATTGAAAACTTCAGTAGCTTTATCTATTGTGATGTTGCCTTTTGACCTAGGGGTGAGGATTTTTTATTTATTGATGCTGAAATGTAATCCAGATTGAAGACTGTAGTCCTTGATCTTCTGCAGTAAGTATTTCACGTCTTCCTCGTTCTCAGCAAGGAAGATTCTGTCGTCTGTGTAACACAGATTGTTGATGAGTCTTCCTCTGATCCTGATGCTTCATTTCACTTCATAAAGTCTGGCTTTTCCAATGATTTGTTCAGCATACAAATTGAGTACGGAGAAAGGATACAGCCCTTCCACATATCTTTCTTAATTTTAAACTATGTAGTGTTCTGTTCCCTTGCTCTGTTTCCACAACAGACTCTTGGTCTAGGTATAGGTTTCACCTGGGCACAATCAAGTGTTCTAGTATTCCTATTCTTCTTAATGTTAACCATATTTTGTTGTGACTCACACAGTAAAATGCCTTTGCATAGTCAATAAAACACAGATTGACATCTTTTTGGTATTCTCTGCTTTCTGCCAACATCCATCTGACATCAGCAATGATGTTCTGGTGCCATTAGAGATATTAAATAAGAAATGGGACACAAACTGATATATGTACATCCATATTTATTGCTGTAATTAATATCAAAGAGATGGAAACACCCCAATTAACAGTGTCCATGAACAAATGAATGGTTAAACAAACATTGTATATTTATGCAATGGAAAGAAACACTAAGAATGGTAAAGAATTTGTGAAACACTGCAAAGCATGGACAAATCTAGAGAGAACTAGGGAATTTTGTGACATTAGTCAGTCACAAAAGGACAAATATCTCTGGTGGCCTAGTGGTAAGAAGCTGCACTGCAATCCCAGAAGCAAGCAGTCAAATCTACCAGCTGCTCTGCAGGAAAAAGATGGGCAGTCTCCTCCTCCTTTGCAATTTACTGCTTCTGAAAATCCAGTGGAGGATCAGCTATGGGTCATTTCCAACTTGACGGCACACAACAACAACAACTATTATGAAAAAGCTAAGGAAAGGTTCACCTTGATGGATACCAGGGATGAGAAGGAAAGAGAGAAAAGTACAAATAAATAAACAAAGATATAACTGATACATATTAAATTGAGTAAAAGAAAAAGCATCATCCAGTAGGGACTGTTCAGACATTTTAATTCATTAATATCATTAATTGAAACTGTATTAATGATTGAAAAACCAGTATGAGTTGTAAACTTTCACTCAAATCACAACAACAACAACAAAAAGACTGCACAGAGAGTCATTCCACCCTGTGTAGTAATCAGGATGTTAAAATATTTTGAAAGTTGAGTTACTAATATGACCATTGCCTAATAATGCCAGAAGCCCTAAACTGGGGTCAGCCTCTAAACCAGTGCAACCTAGTGGCTCAATGGCTATAATGACAAGCTCTAAGGAATGAAGATTTCCCAACACTAAATGAATGACCACATAATCTTGAAGCAAAGAACTCATTCGAAGCACAGTGAGGGGGTGGTTCTCCATGATGCCATTTACCAGTCAGTCATCAGCACTATATGCACAGTTAGATCATGCTACCAAACTGGTTTGTTACTAACAGTTTGCAGCAGCCAAAGACCTAAGAGGCCAAGTTTTGACACAGGCAACTCAAGTATAGAACAGTACATAATTAGTGATACATAACAAGGAAAGAAAATCAGCTCAGGGACCTCTGTACAATTTTCAACAATTCAAAAGAATAATACCATGTAGGAGTAAAGGTGTCTTAAATCTCATCAAAGATTGAAAGGATCATCATAGAACAATGGTGGCTCCACTTGTTTAACTGTTAGAGAGGACGAGAGTGTAGGAAATTGTTCTGCATGCCTCTCTGGTGGTTCCAGTCCACCAGGGGCTCCATGGAAGAAAAAAGATGGGCAGTCTGCCGCTGGGTGATTTACAGCCTCCAAAAACCCACTAGTGGGTCACCTGTAAGTTCATTCCAACTGGATGCAGTTGAGATTTTTATTTAGAGACGATGAAGATTTCTGAAGCATAGACAGTCTGCCAAAATTTGAATGCCCAAACTATCAAGTGTGTAAGAACCTTTAAGTAAGGCAAGTAGGTACTTGCTCTGACAGATGCAGATGTTCAGGATGTTTGCTGAATGGGTAAACATTTGAATAAAAAGTAAAACATCATTTAGATGTACTGTTTCCTCCAAAAAAATCCATTATTTGCAAACATCCAAAAATAGTTAAGAGATGGCAGATTTGTAAGATTTTCTACTCCATGGTTTTGAAATGCAACCATTGCATACAGTTTTTCTGGACTCCTACGTACTTTGAAGAAAGGATCATGTCCAATTTCTGTTGTAATCAGAGGATTATCTCATTCCTATAAATGTTAGATAGATATATAAATTAATGAAAACCAATCAGTACTGTACAATTCCAAAAATGCCATTTTCTTCTCTGTTGTCAGGAAATAGTGTGAGATCCTGATCCATATCCTACTCTCATTTTTCAAAGAGATGAAAAAAGTAATCACCAACCTCACTCAGAAAGAAAGAGAACCTGGATAAGCAAAGTGATACTGAAGAAGAGAAAGTAGGAGGCCTTACACTTCCTGATCTACAAACCTGCTACACAGCCACAGTAATGAAAGCAGCTTGGTATTGGTACATCAACCGGTACACAGAGCAGTGGAATAGAAGTGAGAAATAAACCCATGCAGTCTTTCTTGCTGCAGATGATCAAGGACTACAGACTTCAATATGGATTACATCTCAATATTAAGAAAACAAAATCCTCATAACCAGGCCAATAGGCAACCTCATGATTGACAGATGGAGAAGAGATTGAAGTTGTCAATTATTTCATCTTGCTTGGATTCACAATCAACACCCTTGGTACCAACAGTCAAGAAATCAGGAGATGGATTACACTGGGAAAATCAGCTCTCAGGGACCATCTCCAGACAACTAAAGAGCAGTGATGTCAACTTAAAGACTGATCCAAGTCTTCTCAGTTGCTTGCTGTGCATCTGAGAGTTGATCAGTGACTAAAGGTGACAAAAGAAAAATTGATGCCTTTGACTTGTAGTGTTGGAGAAGAGCACTGAATATCCCATGGACAGTCAAGAGAACAAACAGCTCTGTTTGGTTCTCCACTTTCTAGAGAGATCAGAGTGCTCTTCAGAAACAAGGATGGTAAAAGTTTGCCTCACATACTTTGGGGTTAGTGTTAGGAAGAGATATCCATTAGAAAAGGACATCATACTTGGAAAGGTAAAGGGTTAGTGTAAAAGAAGACGAATCTTGACGAGATAGATTGACAAAGTGACTATAACAATGGGATCAAGTGTGTTAGAAATGATGAGGATAGTGCAAGATAGGACAGTTGTCAGATCTGTTGCTCAAAATTCCTACAAGTCACAGTTGACTCAACAGCACATAAGAACAACCTGGACAACTGATCTTTATCAGAGAGATGAAATCCATTGAGTGGGGGAAAGACTGCCTTAACAAATGATCCTGGCAAAACTAGGTGCACAAAACTGAAACAAGACCTACACATCATTCCATACTTGAAAAACCAACTCAAGATGAATCAAGGATCTAGGAATAAAATGTGAAACTATAACCATCATCCAAAAACTGAGGGCAAACTAAGGAGTTTTAATCAGATATAAAAATATTATCAAATACAAATAAAAATAATCAGTGGAGGATAAGGTAGACTTTGAATTGTCTTAAGAGTTAGATCCCTATGTGCATCAAAAGGAAGCACTGGTGGTCTACTGGTAAGAAGCTAGCCTGCAATCTCAAAGGCAATGTGGTTTGAGTCCACCAGCTGTCCCATGGGAGAAGAATGAGCAGTCTCCTCCTGTGTGATTTACTGCCTCTAAAACCCCACTGCAGGGTGAGCCAGGGGTCAGTTCTGACTTGACAGCACACTACAACAATGGCATGGGCATCAAAAGAAATTTTTTTAAAAATGTAAAAAAGGGAACCTACACACTACGGAAAAAAATATTTGGCAATTTGACAAGGGATTCATCTCTAAAATTCATAGACAAAACCAAACAAGAAAAAGGGAAATAATGTAATTATAAAACGGGCAGAGGACATGAATAGACATTTCACCAAAGAAAACATTCAGATGGCAAAAATAATGAAGAAATGCTCAAGGTCATTAATTATTAGATACAAATGAGAAAGCACTGAGATATCACCTCACCTAGGCAACTAAAGCAATATTCAATAAAAGTGCAAGCAACAAATGCTTGCTAAGGTGGAGAGTGTTGAAAATGCTCATATATTGCTGGTGGGAATGTAAAATGGTGCAACGACCCAACCATGGAAAGCAGTTTGGCTCTTCCCTATAAAGTTGAAAATGGAAATAACATTTGATTCAGCAATCCCACTATTAAATATATATCTCAAAAAAACAAGAACAGAGACACAACTTACATAGCCATGTTTATTACAGCATTATTTACAATAGCAAATTGTTAGGTATTGCCTTTATAAAACCAAGTTTCCATCAAGGGATGAATAGCTAAAGAAAGAATGGTACATTGACAAAATGAAATCTTATGCATCACTTAAAAATGATTATGAATTAGTGAAACAATGCACAACATGGATGAATCTAGAAAAAATTAGTCTAAGAAACATAAGTCAGTCATAAATATAATTATGGTATATGACTATTAATATAAAAGTGAAGGAAATGTTTGTACACAGGTAGAATCAACTTTGGTGGGTTAATAGCAATGGGAAGGGAGGGAGAGGGGAGTAAAAACAAACAGATAAGGGAAAGGCAATAAACAGTAAGTTTTTTATTGTTGTTGTTGTTATGTACTTTCGAGTCGTTTGCGACTCATAGTGACCCTAAGTACAACAGCCCTAAACACTGCTCTATCCTGTGCCAATTGCACTGCCTCTGACACTCCCATCCGATTAACCCAGTCACTGAATCAATCCATCTCACAGAGCGTCTTCCCCTCTTGCGCTGTCCCTCCACCCTCCCAAGCATGATGTCCCTCTCCAAGGACCTGTCCCTCCTTGCAGCATGCCCAAAATACGTCAGACAAACCCCCGGAATCCTTGCCTCCAAGGAGTTGATTGGTTTAATCCTCTCCAGGATGAATCTGTTTGTTTTCTAGAATGGCAGTCCATGGTACACTCAATACTCTTCTCCAGCACCACAGCTCAAAGGCATCAATTCTCCTTCTGTCCTCCCTAGTCATTGTCCAACTCTCTGATGCATAACAAGTGATTGCAAAGACCATGGCTGGTACCAGGCACACCTTAGTCTCCAGAGAGACACCGTTGCTCTTGAGTACTTTAGAGAGTTCCCTAACAGCAGACTTTCCAATCGCAATACGTTTTTTGATTTCCTGACTCCTGGTGCCAAGAGTGTTGATCGTGGAGCCGAGCAAACTGAAGCTGTGAACAATCTCAATCTCTTCACCATCCATCCTGATGCTACCAATTGACCAGTGGTGAGAATCTTGGTCTTCTTGACATTGAACCTCAGTCCATACTGAAGGCTGCAGTCCTTGACCCTCTGCAGCAAGTGCATGAGGTCCTCCTCAGTTTCAGCAAGCAGGGTTGTGTCATCTGCATAACATAGATTGTTAATAGATCTTCCACCAATCCTGATGCCACAATTCTCCTCACAGAGCCTAGCCTCCCGGATAATCTGCTCTGCATACAGGTTGAAAGGTATGGAGACAGAACACATCCCTGGCGTACACCCTTCCCAATTTTGAACCATGGAGTGTTACCCTGCTCTATTCTGACAAATGCCCCTTGGTCCAAGTATAGGTTTTGCATTAGCATGATTAAATGTTCTGGGATTCCCATTCTTCTCAGAGTCAGCCACAGTTTATTATGATCCACACAGTCAAATGCCTTTGCATAATCAATGAAACACAGATAGACATTCTTCTGGTATTCCCTGCTTTCAGCTAAGATTCATCTATCATCAGCTACAATATCCCTAATACCACGACCCCTTCTAAACCCAGCCTGGACTTCTGGCAATTCTCTGCTGATGTGTTGTTTCAGTCGTTGCACAGTAATAAATTATATTAATAAATGGTAATGTTCTAAAACAAAATGTCTATGAATGAATGAACAATTAATACGATTTGTAAACTTTCACTCAAAAAATAAAACTTAAAAAAAATGGTCACAAGGGAAAAAGGAAATAAGGTAAAGAAAAGAAATGAAAATTTATTCACAAAAAGATTTTGTGAATTTTAAAAAGGGATTAAAAAAAAAGGTTTTCTAAAGCAGCCATGCGTTACCTATAATGCAAAACCTATACTTGAACCAGGAGGCAGTCGTCAGAACAGAGCAAGGAAACTCTGCATGGTTCAAAACTGGGAAGAGTGTACGCCAGGGATGTGTCCTATCTCCATACCTTTTCAACCTATATGCAGAAGAGATTATCCGTGAGGCTGGGCTCTATGAGGAGAAGTGTGGAATCAGGATTGGAGGAAGATTCATCAACAATCTGCGTTAGGCAGATGACACACAACCCTGCTTGCTGAAACTGAGGAAGACCTGAAGCACTTGCTGCAGAAGGTCAAGGACTGCAGCCTTTAATATGGATTGAGGCTCAATATCAAGAAAACAAAAATTCTCTCCACTGGGCCATTTGGCAGCATCAGGATGGATGGTGAAGAGATTGAGATTAAGAGCTTAGTTTGCTGGTTCCACAGTCAACACTCTTGGCACCAGCAGCCAGGAAAATTAAAAGATGCATTGCGATGGGAAAGTCTGTGTTAGGGACCTCTCCAAATGACATCGTTGCTGCTCAATAATTTGGAGAGGTCCCTGACTGTAGACTTTTATTATATATGGAAAAAATAAAGATAAAACTAATTTTTTCATATGTTAATCAATATACACCTTGCAAAAGTTCCAGTCGCCCATTATTATCAATGCATCTTGATTGCCTGTTTGATCAATTTCTGACTGCAAAAGTTGGTAGAATTCTTCTATTTCCCTTTGGCTCTAGTTGTTGGTGCATATATTTGAATGACAGTGGTATTCACTGGACTTTCTTGTATGCGTGTGGATATTATCCTTTCGCTCACCACATTGTATTTCAGGATGGATCTAGAAATGAATTTTTTCATTATGAAACCAACCCCATTTTTTCTTACCTTTTCATCCCCAGCATAGTAAATCATGTGATCATCTGATTCAAAATGTCCCATGCCAAGCCATTTCATTTCGCCAATACCTAGTATGTCAATATTTATGTGTTCCATTTCTTTCTTAACAATGTCCAATTTTCCTACATTCATGCTTCTCACATTCCACGTTCCAATCATTAGTGTCTGCTTACAGCTGTTCCTTCTTCTCTGTATTTACATTTCTAAGATCTCAGTCTCAAATGCCATGTCTGCTAGTCCAAGCAATAGTCTAAGTGTGCTCGATGGCACAAAACAACAACAACAATATAT
Source organism: Elephantulus edwardii (assembly GCF_000299155.1). NCBI lineage: Eukaryota > Metazoa > Chordata > Mammalia > Macroscelidea > Macroscelididae > Elephantulus > Elephantulus edwardii. The sequence continues at coordinate 3,101,120 of NW_006400028.1, forward strand.
ACCTATAGCTCTCTCTATATATATTATTATTTCTTCTCCTAAAAAGCAAAAAGGTGAGAGCTGGTGGGAACAACCATGACAACACCTCATCTTTTAGGTTTCAGTAATAACTCCCTCAGAGACTCTTTCTACCAAGCTATTCAAATGACACATTTATCACCTATTTTGTTAAATCCATATCCTCGTTCTGATCTCTATACAAAACCTCCTTCATTAATTTCTCTGATTCTCTCAAGGTGATCTGCTTACTTGTTCCATACAGATGACTGTCTCTTTCTTACCTGAGTATCCATGTGTCCTTACCTGGTCTGTATCCTAATCTAGTTTCTCTGTGTCCTTCAGATCATTTTTTAAGTAAGAATTCTCCATCATAAATGAGCCCTTGAGTGATCATTGACAATCTTATGCCTCCTGTTCCTCAGATTTTATGTTCATCTATTGGACCAATATGTTGCTGTAAGTCACGATCTTATGACTTCTTGCAACAATTTTAATAAAAAGAGTACAAACTGTGCCTTTTTTTTTTTCTTCTCCCCCACTCCCCCAAGAAACCTGCTTTTAAAACCAGCACTTCCTGGTTGATTGAGGATTATACTGTATCCCCAGACAAGGGCAAAAAAGACATTTAACTGAGGGGCAATGAGCATGCTAATGAAGGGAGCTCTGAGTTTCTACGTTAGAATCCTGAGACTATGTGCTTTTCCTCTTAAAGCATTCGGTTAGACAGAGAACATGCCCTCACTGAACTAGCAAGTGGCTGAGAAGACGACTATCCTTTTTCTGCCTAACCTTCCCTACACCTAAATGCTTAAGGCAAAAGCTACCTGCTTAGAGGTACTGAGGCAGTTCTTAGTGACCAGTTTTCCTGATTACTAAAGTGGAGGGATCTGATCCTGAAGTAGGGGCACGGAGGCGGGAGCACTTAAGGCCGAGGAGGCACTCATTTTCTCATGGATTTACACCCACTGTGCATGCAAGATGACTAATTACAAACACCAAAGCTCACAACCACATACACACGTGCACGCCCAGCTCCACAGAAGCAGAGGCGCATGCCCGTGGGCCGCGCACAGGTACTTAAGTTTTTCCTTGCTTTACAGAATGCCTTACGCACATCACCACCTCCCGCCTCCCCAGTGGGCCCACTCTGGCGTCCACTACACCGCCACTGGGTAAGTTTACCAGGCCTATCCTGGCCTGGGCAGAGGGCTTCTGTATGTGGCGGGGGAGGGGAGGTCCTTTCTCCCCGGCGGAAGCAGCGCGCGCCGGCCGGGCAGACTTCGCTTTCGTCCTGGGAACATCTGGAGGGGGGCTGGGAGGGGCGCGCATCCAGGCTGAACGTAGATTGGCTGAACGGGAGAACGGAGGCGGAGCCTAGGCGAGGGGCGGGGCTCACTGGCCCCTTTAAAGCCTTGACATCAAGAGGCGGCCCCAGCAGCCCCCCCTTTCTCTGCCCCCCCGCCCCCGATCAGCGGCCATGGACCTGGCGGGTCCGGCCTTCCCCGGCCCAGCTCAACACCTGATTTCGGTGAGTTCTTGGTCTACCTGGAATGTAAAGGGTGGCGCATGGGGAGGGTCTTCAAGCTCCGGGCCAAGGGGTTCGGGGGCCGGAGAGGTAAGGCTTTCGTGGCAGCCTTGGGCCGAAAGGGGCGGCGCGGCTTCCTGCCCAGACCTCGCTGCCCATCTCTCCCTCCCACTGCACTCTCCCGCGGGGTCCAGCTGAGACTCTGTCCACCCCCACCCCACCCCCTCCCGCCCCCTGCGCCCCGCGCCATCCTCGCGCACACTCCATGGCCCCGGAAGGGAAACTTTCGGGAGAAGGGGATGTTCCGGGGTCCGATCTCCCTCCCTCTTTTAAAGCACTGACCTTGCCCCAGCCGAGCACCCCACCCTATCTGCATCCTTCTGTCCAGGAGTGCAGTTTAGCGGTGCCTGCTGATGGTGGTGGGGCTCTTCCCAAAGCGCAGGCGCAGAGGCTAGCTGACTCCTCTTCATACTCCTTTCAGCCCCAGTAGCCTGGGGCGGTTGGGTGGGGGTAGAAAGGGAGAGACTGGGATCTCCAGGAACAGCCACTCTGTGGCTTTGAGGGGCTGCGGGGGGGGGGGGGGGCAAGTGCGGAATTCTATGGAGAGGCTACAAGAGGAGGAAGGGCTGGGCAGGGAGTGGGGCTCAGGCAGCTTCTGCAGTAAAAAGGCTCAGGGTTCTGGCTGCGGTGCCAGAAGAATGCAGAGAATTCATCTGTGCCTGACACTCCTCTTGCCTGGCCCGACTAGAAAAGCAGCCCTTCGGACCCTGTCCCTCCTGTCTTTATTTCAAGCCCAAGGCCCCGTTGTTTTTCCAGCCCTGGCATTACCCCAAGGGCACAGTGTGCCCTCACCTCCCACAGACTTGGCTTTCCAGGCGTCTTAGCCCTGGGTTAGCCAAATCCATCTATCCTGTCTGAAGTACCTACCTTCCTGAGCAGACAGGGGTCTTGGGGTGATGGACTCTTTGCCTATAGAAACCATCCCTCCTGTTCCCTTCCCACCACTTCTTCCTTCTCCATGGGTTCTTTGCATAATAACAATTGTTGGCCAGAGGAAGTAGTTGGAAGCAGAAGCCTGGGACACGTGTGATCCTTGGAAGACAATAAAGAGGAGGTCAAAGTCTAACCATTCAGTGATGAGTACTTTGGGGAAAAATTAATCTGGCTCACTTACCTTGTTGCAGACCCTACAGCAAACATTATGCCAGCTGGCACCCTGAGACTCCTGGTTTGTCAGGAAGGAGAATATCAAAATTAACTTTTGAAATGGGTTCCTAAGAACAAAACTGAGTTTCCTGTCCCAGAGAAATGGCATATATTCTTATCTGGAGAGAGAATTCTTACAGGTATTTTGTTTTCAAAGTATATGATCTTCATGAGATGGCTTTGGCCCACCAGCCTCTTTCTTGGCTTCATCCCTCCCCAGAGGGCGAGAACCAGGTGAGGCAGGCAAAAAACTATGTATGGTGATCAAGCTGCTGTTACTGTGAACTGAGAGTCAAAATCTGACTTTTCCTAGCTTGCTTGGTGACCATGGTCAGAGTAGTTTGCCTCTCTGGGCTTCAGTTTCAGTAAAAGCCAGGAGTTGAACTAGATAGCTCTTAATATTTTCTTCCAGTTTCTCATATTAGTGGTTCCACTGAAAGATGAATCAGGAGGGTAAAAGATCCTTTGAGATTTACAGAGTAGCTCAGTCTGGAGAACTAAAGGTGTTGGGTGATGTGGTTCTAAATCTCAGTTCATTAGGATTAGCACTAGAAGTCTCCCCCATCCTGCCTGAGAACAGCTTTGTCCTTCTCACCTCTGATGCCTTGGGGTATGAACTCGTGCTGGCTTGGTTTTGGCCCACCTATCAAGGCCCCTGGTGAGACATCCTGGCGGGGCCAGTCTTTGAGTTGGGCCTTTGGGGAGGGGTTGGGAGAGGAGGAGGTAGCCAAAGGCCAGCAGGGTAAGCAGATTCCCAGGAGACAGTTTGCATCTCAGCTGTTGGGACTTGTTTTAGGATCTGGGCCAGAGAACAGCACACTCATCTGCCCTCTTTCAAGGAGGGCCCCACTGCTGTTGCCCATTACACCTCCTCGCCCTATCTACCTCACCACTGCACCCCCACACCCAGCTCCCTGGCAGAGACTATGGAATCATGCCTGATGCCCTCACCCAGCCGCCCAGACCCTGCCATACCAACCTTGCAGCAATGGAGAGGGTGCCCACCCCACTTTTCCCAGGCACCTTCCCTTCTGGGGGTAGGGCTTTCTCAGGAGTCAGACTGTCCAAGTTGAAACTTGTTCTCTAGCCCAAGAGTCAAAAGCCTTCATGTTCTTCTTGTTTGTTTTCGTCTTGGTCTCCCAGGTGCCAAGGGAAGTGTTGAAGAGGTAGTGGTTAGAGATGCCTTGATATTGCCTAGACATAGAATCCATTCATCCCCCTACATTGCTTTTCCCCATACTGACTTATCTGCACCTGAGGAGCCTTCTGTTCTAGGCACTGCTGCTGCTGAGGGTTAAGGTTTCAGCAGAAGGTGTGCAGTTTAGGCCCCAAGGAAGCCTTCCTTGTGTATAATAGCCACGCCTAGGGAGAAGTCACAGTTCCCCTAAAAGTGGTTATTGGTGAAGTCAGTGTCAGAGTGAAAGATGCAGCTGTTGGTAGGCAGACAGAGGCTGTTGGGCTGTTCTGTGGTGTGACTGGAAGGCTGGCCAGCTGGAAAGCCCAGTAGAAGCAGGAGAAAGGACCCCTGCTGGATAGGGAAAGGGTAGTCCCTGGCCTCATGAATCACCAGAAATGGAGCTCTTGAACTGATGTACCCCTGCTCCAAGGCCCATCCCCAATTCACTGCCATCCTCACCTAAACCTTGTAGGCTCTTCCAGGCCCAATTTGGTTTCACTAATGGATTGATTGGATTTTTCTATACTTGGAATTTGCAATTTATGATTGAACATGCAAATTTATGTAAATTGGCCCAATATTTGCCACCACATCAAAACAACATAGCGTCACAGGCTGGAAGGAATCCTAGAGACAGTCTAGTCCAACGCCCTCGTGTTAAAAATGGGGAAACTGAAGTCCAGAGGGGGAAGTGATTCATACAGTGATGAGTGTCAGGGGCAGGACTCCTGACTCCGGTCTCGTGTTTTATGTGGATCTGATCTGATTTAATTTCTCATGCATTAGGGGGCCTGACCAAATTTAAAGCACTTCTTGAACCTGACACCATAGAGAGCTGGGCCCTTAGAGGGTCCGAGTGTTATCTCAGGGCCCCCTAGGGAATCTGGTCAGCACTTTTATGCTGAAGAAAAACAAAGCACTACAAATCCCTTAGAAAAACACCCTTAATATTTTCCCCAGGCACTGCCCAGGAGCATTGGAGGACAAGGGCATGGCTTGCTGCCTGGCTTGGCCATTATCATTTCCCCAAAGCTGAGACTTTTGTCTGCACCCAGTGTCTCTGGCTGTGCCAGGCACATCATAAGCTAGAGATGAAGATGCAAAATGAGCCTGTCTTTACCCTCCCACCTTAGTTTGAGTCTCTGCTGTTTCCCTCCATGACCACCGTGGGAAAAGACCTCTGCTGTGTGACTCTGCCTGCCTTTTGTTGCCCTCTTAGGGGAGGGCATAAGCCAGCTGGCCTCCTCTGCAGGTTTCTACAGGAGTGGCCAGGCAGGCCTCGCTCTAGGGGATCCAATTAGATTGGATCAGGGCTAAAGATGGAAGGGGCGTGGAGAGATGTTCCTACATCCCCAAAAAGTCTCCATTCTTCCTGACCTGCTTAATCCGATCCATCCCCTCTCCCACTTCATGGACAGCATAAGGGTGGCTGAGTACACAGTAGAGATAGCCAAAGACTCAGAGAAGCTGTCAACCCGATTTTCAATGCTTTGGGCAGGTGGTTGCTTGGTGGGCTCAAGATCAGAGGCCATGCTGCATATGAGGGAGAGGGCTTAGGACACATCAGAGGCCTTTCTCCTCAAACCCAGGTCTGGATGACTGTGGAAGGGGAGCCCTTGTTGTCAGCATCTTCCTAAAACACAACAACTATGGTGTCGGCGCCTTCAGTTCCCCACTGCCCATCGACTTTAAGTACTTCTATCCTTAGCTCCATGTGAGAGAAAATAAGCCTTCCCCCTTGGCCTCAGTTTCCAAGCCTGTGCTGATAGATTAATAACACACCACCATTGGGGTGTGGCACCTGCTTGATAATTAGCATTTTCCCAGCTCTGGGACTTACACAGATGAAAGCAGCCTAAGAGTGTCAGACTGTTATTAAAGTGAATTATCATTGCTGTTATTACTGATTTCTAAAAACCCAACAGCCACTGAGAAGAGCCCAGTTAGGCACAGCTTCCTGAGCTTTGTGCTGGTCCTTGAGCTCTGGGAGTTCTCTAGTCTCACTAAATTTTTAAACGAGAAAAGACCCCATTCTGCTGTTTCCGGTGCTGTCTGCAGGGCCTGGGTGATGGGTTCTACTAGGGCCCTGACCTGCCATTCTACTCACCCTCATGCTCTTCAGCCTGAAATGATCCCTGTTCATCATCCCTCTGGGTGGGGAACTGATGAGATTATTCCTGGATAGGACTATGAGGGGTCTTGGAACTCCTAGGGCATGGCCTGGAGTTCTCAGCAACTGCAGTTCCCAGGGACTGATTCACTTCAACCCCAACTGGCTTGTGGGGGCTGTAATTTGTCTTTTTTGTGTGAAGATCTGTTGAGACATCCCCAGAACTTGCCCACATCAACCCCAGGTGTCTCCAGGAGTCATGTACCCCAGTCTACCCTGACCCGCCCTAAATTCTTCATTGCCCAACTTCCCACCTTTGCCTCTGCCCTTGACCAGACCTTGTACCCCTTCCCAGGAACCTAGCAGTTTCTGAATGGTTTGTTGCCTGGGGGTAGGAAAGCATCTCTCCAAGCCTGCGGAGATATTTGTGGGGAAGAAAAGGAGTGACCAAGTTGGCTCTTGACTCTACGCTGACCTGACTAGACCTTGTTGCTTCTCCCACATCCCAGGGCCTTGTCATTAACCTCTCTAATGACTTGGAGTCAAGAACACCACAACTGGGAAGGACTTTAGAAAATCATCTGGTTAAGTGATTTGATTCTAACATAAAATTTTGAGGTTTGTTTTTTTTCTTTCCACTAGAAAGCGCTTTCTGTTCTAAAATAATCAAAATGGTATAAAAAGACGTACATTGAGAAACCTCTACCCCCTTCTGCCTCATGGACGGCCACGAGAACAAACAGATAATCTCCGTTGGAGAGGGTGCAGCCAGAATGCTCCGTGGAGGCAAAGATGATAAAGCTTTGCCTCATGTAGTTAAGGCATGTTGCTAGGAGAGACTATTCCTTAGAAGGACACCTGGGAAGGGTGGAGGGTCGGTGAAGGAGAGGAAGACCCTCACCAGGTCGATTGACAGTGACTGGCGCAATGGGCTCTTGTGTGTTAGTAAGTGTGAGGATGACACATGATAGGACAGAGTTCAGATCTGTTGTTCATAGGGTCATACCCGATTCGACGGCACCTAACAACTCCTTTATTAGATAATCACTTATTAATTTCTTACACATCCTTGCAGAATTTCATTACACTAATAGAAGCAAATACAAATATATCTATATTTCCCCCTTTACCCAAATGTGTACCTTCTTCTCCTGATCCCTTACCCTATTGGCAGTAACACTGTGTATACACCAAACTTGATTCCATTGGCAGGGGTTAGACCAAGATGAGGGTGAGGAATTTTAAGACGTTAGCCCACCATTCAGTTGATCAGCAGATATACTAGTGCTTATTCAACAGCACATAACAACAGCAGCACACCACGTGCCAAGCACTGTGCTAGACTCTTTGATTCAGTGATACTCAGCAGGGGACTAGGTGGGTGTGTGCCCAGCTCTCTTGAGCCTGCAAGTGTAACTTAATAGGCCACAATTATAAAATTACAGCTGTGATAAGGGTGGCAAGGAAAGGGCACATGCTGTGAGAGCAAGTCATCAGAGGCCAGCCCCACAGTGTGGTGCGTGCACTCACGTGTTTGGGGAGACACGTGGCGTGGTAGTAGGGAGCCGGAGTTGGGGCTGGGGAGCCAAGGCTGCAGCTGTACCATTTATCCCAGAAAGCTGAATTTCTCTTCTTAACTTCAGGGACTTCTTTTCCCCTCTCCCCCAGTTTTTGGGATTTCCTGGACCTCTTGAAGTTTGTTTATCCAACATAAGAGAACCCTTTCTTTTCCAGATAGTAATGTCTTTTCTCCTAACTATACCTCATTGCCTTCTATTTCCCCAGTTCTGAGCCTTTGGAAGGTGAGTCCTGGTGGCACGGTGGGATCAGCAATCCAAACCCACCAGTCATTCTATGGGGAAAACATATAGCAGTCTGCTTCCTTAAAGATTGTTGTTGTGTTCCGTTGAGCCAGAATTGACTCATAGCTGACCCTCCAGTGGGTTTTCAGAGGCTATAAATTGCACGAGAGAAAATTGCCCGTCTTTCACCTATGGAGAAGCTGGTGGATTCAAACCATGTGCCTTTGGATTGGCAATGCAACTCCTTGCCGCCAGAGCTCCCTTCGTTAAGGTCATTGTTGTTGTATATTATCGAGTCAGGACCAACCCATAGCTGACTCTCCAGGGGGCTTTCAGAGGCAGTAAATCATACAGGAGGAGAATGCCCTTCTTTCTCCTGCAAATCCATAATAATTACAGCTTTGGAAACTTGTGGGATAATTCAACTCTGTCATAGGGGTGCCACAAGTTGGAGTCCACTGGATGGTAGTGGAGTTGGGGATTGTTGTTTTTGTTGTTGTAGTTATTGTTCAGGCTTACAGACTCCAGAAGCTTGAGCCTTCCTTTTTTCTGTAGACTAAGAGGAAGTTGAGGGGGTGTTTGATACTTACTTCCTTTGTAGACAGCACCTCACTTCCTGTCTCTGGAGCTAGAAGGCAGCTAAAGCTGTTGCTCTGCTATGCCTTTCTCCCACACTGCTTCCCTGGGAAGTCTGCAGGCCCTAGAGGAGGAAGGCGACATCAAAGGCCAGGGGCTTCTCCCTTAAAGACCCTGCTGAGCTCTTCTCCCTGCTCCCAGACCCCACTCAAGGGGACCTGTCTTTTCAGCTGATGTAATCTCATCTCTTTTACGCCCCAGGTTTGTTTTACAGACAGAAAAATCAAGGCCCTGCAGGTTCTAGGCCTCACCCAGACTCATGCAACTGTGCACCTCAGGGAAATCTAGAAAGGCTGACCCCTATTTGTGACCACAAACCAAAAAGCTCAGTAGGTACTTTAAGGAAAGTCAGAACTGTTTTCTCACTCCAGAGCAGAACAGGCAGCTTAGGAATTCACCTCTGGGCTATGGCTGGATGGTGCTCTCTGGGTCACTATTGGAGCTGCATAGGCGGTGGTTAGCTGGTCAGAGTTTGTTCTTTTTGAAGGAAAAAGCCAGGATATAAAGTTCAAGAAAGTGGATGCTGGACATGAGGGACAGGGAAGATGTGTGTCCAACTCTCCAGGTTGATAGCCCACAAGTATACTGCTTGCCAGGCCCCATTCCCTGATTAATGATTGATATAGTGGGGCTTACATACAGAGGAGACTGTGAGGATGGTGCAGGCTTGAGTAGGATTTCTGTATTTTTTTTGTTTTTGTAACTTTTTAAATTTTAATAATTTTAATGAACATTTACAGAGATTTTAGATTTCCATTCATTCCTTGCTGCACTTCCCCCCCCCCCCAGTTCACTCCTCTCTTTGAAAAGTAAAACTCCCTCCCTGGTATACAATCCCCCCACACCCCTCCCACCACCTCACATACTTTCCACTATGCAACCTTAATTGTGGACTCTTGTGAAAACCATAATACTCTATCATATGCTGCATTTAAATTATTCTCTCCCTCATCTGTTTCAGTGCAGTATGCACAATTTATCCAGTTTTTCTCAGTTTTACCCCAACCCTGATATCAGTCCCATTTTACAGCAGTGATTTCAATCTTTTGTACATTGTTGAGTCGCTTGTGACTCATAGCGATCCTATGTACAACAGCCCTAAACTCTGTTCTGTCCTGTGCCAATCTCATTGTCTCCGACACACTCATCCCGATTGCCCCAGTCACTGAATCAGTCCACCTCCTAGAGGGCCTTCCCCTCCTGCACCTGCACTCCACTATCCCAAGCATGATGTCCTTCTCCACAGACTGGTCTCTCTTTACAACATGACCAAAGTATGTCAGATGAAGCCTCAGAATCCTTGCCTCCAAGGAACAGCCTGGTTTAACCCTCTCCAGGGTGAATCTGTTTGTTTTCCTAGCAGTCCATGGTACCCTCAATACTCTTCTCCAACACCACAGCTCAAAAGCATCAATTCTTCTTCTATCCTCCCTAGTCATTGTCCAACTCTCTGATGCATAACAAGTGATTGCAAAGACCATGGCCTGTATCAGATGCGCCTTAATCTCCAGAGAGACACCATTGCTCTTCAGTACTTTGGAGAGGTCCCTAACAGCAGACTTTCCCATGGCAATACGTCTTTTAATTTCTTAGCTGCTGGTGCCAAGAATGTTGATTGTGGAGCCAAGCTTGTTAAAAGTCGCTGTCAATGGCACCTCACAAGAGCAGACAGCGTGTGTTCCAGTGACCAGCTCTGCTGTTGCCTCCATCACCTCTCAGAGCCTCTTGGTTCCTCCTGTGGGACCCAGGCTATGTCTCTGGTTACACTAAAGTGTTGAAAAGATGCTGACTCTTTTATGGGGCAGGAGAATGTTGGTTACTGGCATGAGCCGGGGAAGCAGGAAACACTCACCTTCAAATGCCCTCAGCTCCAGCTGCACTGAGTCATTCTGTTTCCATATACACCCCGAGCATTCTCCTCCATATTTCTGTGTATGCTTCTCCTTTTGCCTGGAATGACCTCCTTCCCTCCCACATGTGTCAGAGCCCCATTGTTACTGTTCTTAGTTGCCATCAAGCCATTTCTGATTTATTGCGACTCAGTGTTGGCAAAGTATAACTGCTCCACAAGCTTTTCAAGGCTGTGACCTTTCAGAAGCAGATTGCCAGGCCTGTCCTCCGAGGCACCTCTGGGTGGGTGCAATCCACTTATAGCTAGTAGTTGAGTGCCTAACCATTTGTACTACCCAGGATCTATCTGTCATTTCACGCAGTACCTCCAACTTGGAAAAACTGTTTGAACTTACTCTTTCTCTCCTGATTTTTTAAGTTCTTCAGAGACGTCTCTTGTGGAATTCACTTCACCATGTAACAGTTGAGTCATTTCTGAATTTCCACTAGCACACCTGTCATTGTGCCGCACACAGAGTGGTCTGTTAAAGAATGAGCAGGTTAGTTTTATATGCCAGAGAGTGTCACTGAAACCTGAGAGTAAGTTGAGAGCATTGAAAATGTCATTTCAGTGTCAGGAATCAATCTGGACATCTCTCATTCACTCCTTAGTATAGTTTATTCTGTGGGTCCTCAGAGTCCTTTAGGTAGGAATTAGTTGGGTACTGAAATCAAAGAAGTGCTACACATTGTAGTAGAGTCTGAATTGACTCATAGCTGACCCTCCAGAAGGTTTTAAGAGACTGTAAACTTTATGGGAGGAGACTGCCCATCTTTCTCTTTCAGAGCTGCCTACTGAATTCATTCAAACCACCAGAGAAGATCCACTTTTGGGTTAGCAGCACAACTCTCTCTGCACTGTGCTACCAGAGCTCTCTAACCAAGTGCTAAGGGGGGGAGTTATGTTTAAAGGACACTGAAGCCAACCTAAAAGAGTTCCTAATGGCCCAAGCAGGAATTTGAATAAGAAAGTAAATATATAACCTAAAGAATAAAATGAGTATGCATTCTTACTGACACAAATACATGAAAAGATAAATAAATGAGACAACTCTTCCTTATAGAAAATGTCCAATTAGTAAATAAAGAAGGAATGCAGGAAATTTTAAAAATCACAACTAGAACACCAGAGTGTAAGTGCTGCAGGCAGACAAAAATTTAAAGAGAAACGGGCTATTTGTGTTGCTTCAGAGTATCATCACCCCTCCCCAAATAGTATTGATGGGAAAAGGCAAAAAGCATCTTTGCTATGGCAAAGCCTAGCAGATATCACCTTAACTTAGTGAGCATGGCTGTGATGTGGACTTTATTAGCCTCTTGATATAATGCACTGAGAATGTCATGCTGCCTCTATAATATTTGTCTCCAAAATCCACAACCTTAATATAATCCGAGAAAACATCAAACGCCAATTGAGGGTAGCTCTCCAAAATGCCAAGTGATAACTTTCAAAAGCACCCAGGACATGAAAAAACAAAAGACTAGGAATTGTAGGAGACCAAAGCCACATAGTGACTCAGAATAGTGTGGGATCCTAGAACAGAAAAATTACATCAGTGGAAAAATTGGTAAAATTGGAATAAAGTCTATGTTTTGTTTCATTGGGTTTTTTTTAAATTGTTCTGCTAAAGAAAGATGATGAAGGGTAGGAGTGAGTATGCTATCATGTCTGTTTTTAAAAACAAACAGAAGGCAGGGTGCACGCACACGCACTAAAAATAGCACATTCTTATTGTTGTCAAGTCCATTTTGACTCACAGAGAACCCATATGTTTCAGAGTAGAACTTGTACGAAGATTTTTTAATGACTATAATCTTGTGCAAGTAGATTGCCAGGACGTTCTTCCATGACATTGCTGAGTGGGTTTGAACCACCAACCTTTGTTAGTAGTCAGTCGCAAACTATTTTTACAGAAACACTTGGAAATAGAATCAGAAGATTGGAGGAGGGGCAGAAGGAAGAGGAAAGACAGGGAAAAGTCATCCTGGAAGAAGTGGTCACTATCAAAATTGAAGACAGCTCACAGAGTAGAAGGGACTTGTATCTAGAATTTAATATGAAGAACTCTTAGAAATCAATAACTAAAAAGATAACCCAATTTGAAATTGCACAAAGGATCTGAATAACTATTTTCTCCCAAAGACTATATCAAACTCAAAACTCATTGTTACGGAGTCAGAACTGACTCACAGCTAACCCTCCAATTGGTTTTCAAAGGTTAGATCACACAGGAGATTTCCCATCTTCTCCCACAGAGCAGCTTGTGGATTTGAACCACCACCTCTGAGTTAGCAATGCCACACTTTGTGGACTATGCTTCCTGTGGCCCAGAGCTCTCTAAGGCATGTATACAAATGGCCAATAAAACACATGAAAAGATACTCCACTGTTAGTCATCAAGGAAATGCAAATCAAAACCGCAGTGAGATAACACTTCACACCCTCTAGGATAGCTAGAATCAAAAAGATAAGTGTTGATGAGGAATTGAAATGGGAACCCTCTTACACTGCTGGTGTGAGAATGTAAGTGTAGCTACTTTGAAAAACAGTCTGGCAGTTCTTTAAACATAGAGTTACCATGTGACCCAGCGTTTCTACTCCTATGTAAATACCCAACATAAATGAAAATATGTCTACACAAAACCCTGTTTGTGAATGCTTATAGCAATGTTATTCATAATCACAAAAAAGTAGAAAGAACCCAAATATCTATCAACAGATAAACAAAATGTGATAGGACAATGGAATATTATTTGTCCATAAGCAAGAATGCTGTACAACAGAGATGAACCTTGAAAACCATGCTGAGTGAAAGCCATCAGTCACAAAAGATTATGATTCTATTTGTATGAAATGTCCATAACAAGAAAATCTATAGAGACAATATAAATTGCTGATTACTTAAGACAGGGAGTTTCAGATATGATCACTAAAGAATATATCTTAGTTATCCAGTGCTGCTATATAACAAATGTGGTAAACAGGTATCTTGAACAGACATTTATCCCATTGTTTATTGTTGTTGTTGTTGTTGTTAGGTGCTAGCAAGTCCACTATGACTCACAGCGACCCTGTGAACAACAGATCTAAACCTTGCTGTATCCTGTGTCATCCTCACCATCTCAGATATATATACTTGAGCACATTGTTAAAGTCACTGTATCAGTCTGTCTCATTCAGGGTCTTTCTCTCTTTCTCTAATCATCCACCTTTCTCAGCATGTCTTTTCCGAGGAATGGTCCCTCCTGCACAAAATATATGAGACAAAGGTTCGCCATCTAAGGAGCAACCTGCTTGCCCTTCCTATAAGACAGACTTGTTTGTTCTTTAGGCAGCCTGTGGAATATTCAGTATTCTTCTATAACTAAAGAATTCAAAGGCATCGATTCTTCTCTCATTCTTACTCATTTTCATTGTCCACCTTTCAGATGCATAGGAAGTAATTGAAAAGACCATGACCTGAATCAGGCACACCGTAGTCTTTAAACTGACATCATTGCTTTTTAACACTTTAAGAGAGGTCCTTGACGGCAGAATTTTTTACAAGGCAACACACCTTTTGATTTCGTGACTGCTCTTACCTTGGATGTGTTAATTGTGGAACCAAGTGAAATGAAATCAAGTCCTCCACAGCATCAATCTTTCTTACAAGTATGATGATACAGCCTTTTGATCCAATCGTGAGCATTGTTTTCCTGATGTTGCAATGTAATTCATATTGAAAGCTGTAGTCTTTGATCTTCTGCAGCAAGTGTTTCAAGGCCTCTTCATTTTCAACAAGCAAGGTTGTGCTATCTGCATAACATAGGTTATTGATGAGTCTTGTTCCAATATTAATGCTATATTCTTCTTATTATAGTTTAGCTTCTTGACTTATTTGCTCAGCATGCAGATTAAATAGGTATGGAGAAAGAATACAACCCTGATGCACACCTTTCCTGATTTTAAAACAAGAGGCATTCATTCCCTTATTCTGTTTGGACAACAGCTTCTTGGTTTCTCATGAGTATAATTAAGTGCTCTGGTATTCCCATTCTTCTCAATGTTAGCTATAATTGTTATAATCCAAACAGTCAAATGCTTTTACATAGTCAAAAACACAAACATCCTTTTAGTATTCTCTTCTTTCGGCCAAGGTCTATCTGACATTAGTAGTGATAGTCTTCATACCATCGCCTGTTTTGAATCCAGCTTGAATTTTTGGCAGTTCTCTATTGATATATGGTTCCAGTCATTTTTAAAGAATCTTCATCAAGATTTCACTTGTGTGATACTGTTTGATTACTCATATCCAGCACATTCTGTTGGATCACCCTTTT
>NW_006400028.1:3116669-3147134 GCF_000299155.1 Elephantulus edwardii
TGGGGCTTTGTCTGACATACTTTGGACATGTTGCAAGGAGGGACAGGTCCTTGGAGAAGGACATCATGCTTGGGAGGGTGGAGGGTCGGCGCAAGAGGGGAAGACGCTCTGTGAGATGGATTGATTCAGTGACTGGGTTAATCGGGATGGGAGTGTCAGAGGCAGTGCAATTGGCACAGGATAGAACAGGGTTTAGGGCTGTTGTAAATAGGGTCACTATGAGTCCCAAACGACTCGATGGCACATAACAACAACAACAACAACAACCCTTCAGTAATGCAACTAGAGGCTTGGATTGGTTTTTCAGTTCTTTTCTGTTAAGAAATGCCTAGTGAGTTCTTCCCTTTTGATTTTATTATAATACTTTGCTTTGTCCTCTCAAGCTGCCCTTTGAAATCTTCTATTCATATCTTTAACTTTAGCATTTCTTCCCTTTGTTTTGTCCTCTCTACATTCTAGTGCAATCTTCAGAGTCTTTTCTGACATCTGTTTTGGTTCCCCTACCCCCCTCTGTCTTTGTAATGATCTTTTTACTATTTTCATGGGTGATATTCTTGATGTCACCCCATAGCTCATTTGGTCATCAGTCATTAGTGTTTAGTGTCTCAAATCTATTCTTGAGAAATTTTTTAAATTTAAGCGGTATTGTTTTGGTTCTTGTGGAGGCTAGGAGTCTGAATGTAAGACATTAACTCTAGGAAGAACCATCATGTGGTTCACAGTTTAGGAGGATGCCAGGACTTACTTCCAAGGCACCTTTGAGTTGGTTTCAAATATCAATCATTTAATTAGTCCAGTGTTTAATCATTTGTACTACCTAGGATAAAGCCATTGTTTAAAAAAAAATAAGTTGTCCAGGAGGCAGTGGTCCCCAGAGGTACTTGTACATGAGAAAGTGTGTAAAATAGGGACTGAAAAAATACATACTGGCTTACCAGAGTGGATGTTACAACTAAAGTTATACCTGATTAAGAAAGAAGTGAGAACTAAAGAAGTAGAGTTGGGTTGGCTTGTTTGTTGGTTGGGGAATTACTGCATTTGGAGAGGGCAGTATCTGGAGGAAGATTGTTTTAAGATTGGAGACACCTGAGCAGTTCTCAGGATTGTTAAGGAAAGATCCCTTTAGGAAGAAAATACCGATGACCTCGATGAGGTACATGTAGAAGGACCTTTCTAAGCCAGGAAGAGGCCAGTCTCTAGTAAATAAGAAGGGAAGAGGTGACCGGAAATATTCTGATGTCATCAGCGATATGGTGGCTGGTTAGAGTGGGTTTCCTCATCTACCAGCTTTAATCCTCTGAGTAATCAGGAGTGGGGATGGGTGAGTAAGAAATGTGAGCAGAGTGATCAGGGTACAAAATGGTCATTGGAAAGGATGAGTGCAAAATTCTAATCATTGCTAGGATTGCTAGAAAGGACTGGCAATCTAGCTAAATTGATTTTCCTTTGATGGTGGAATCAAATCTTGCCTCTTCCTTCAAAACTCATAGAAAGCAAGTAGGAACCAACTCAACCTGACCCATCAGCATCTTTTTGGGGGCTGTCAATTTCATGATGCCGGGAGATTGCCCTTATTCTGCGGAGCCACTGTTATTGTTCGTTACCATTGAGTTAAGTATGAATCATAACAACTCTGTGAACAACAGATCTGAACCATGTCCCATCCTGTGTCATTTTCACAGTCTCTGACACAGTATCAAGAGGCATTTCCTTTGATTTAGCATTGCAGCTCCCTACAGACTGCACCACCAGATCTCCATTCCCATAATTTTGTTGTTGCTAGGAGCCATCGAGTCAAGCATACTTATAGCAGCTTAGGAACAACAGATCTGAACCTTCACATTGTCTGTACCATCCTCATCATCTCTGACATGTTTAAGCCCATAGCTGTAGTCACTATGTCAATCCATCTTGTCAAGGGTCTTCCTCTCTTTTGCTGATCCTCCACCTTTCCAAGGATGATACAATTTTCCAAGGAACAGCCTGTCCTAAATAAAAGTTCTCACTACTAGACCTACAGGCAAAATCATGATAGATGGAGAAAAGACTGAAACTGTCAATGACTTCATCTTACTTGGATCAACATTCAGCACTCTTAGTACCAGCATTCAGAAGATCAGGAGACCTATTGCACTGGGGGAAAGTCTGCAGTCAGGGACCTCTCCAAATTATTGAGGACAAGTGATACCCGTTTGAAGATTAAGGTGGGCCTGATTCAGGCTATGGTCTTTTCCATCTGAAATCGAAACAATGAATAGAAGACAGAAGATTTGATCCTTTGAGCCATGGTGTTGGAGAAGAGTACTGAATATCCCACAGACTGTAAAAGGAATAAACAGATATGTCTTAGAGAAAGTGCAGTCAGAGTGCTCCTTGGAGGCAAAGATGACAAAGCTTTGTCTCATGTACTTTGGGCATGTTGCTAAGAGAGGCTATTCCTTGGAGAGGGATATCATCCTTGGAAAGGTGGAAGGTCAGTGAAAGAGAGAAAGACTCAACCAGATGGATTGCCACAGTGACTACAACAGTGAGCTCAAGTGTGCCAGGAATGAGGAGGATAAGACAGGGTTTAGAGCCATTCATAGAGTTGCTATGAGTCATTCTCAATGGCATCTAACAGCAATGACAATATGCTAATGGAGCTTTGGTGGTTTAGTGGTAAGAAATTGCTGCCCACTCAAAGGCACACGGTTCCCATCTACCAACTTCTCCATGGGAAGAAGATGAGCAGTCTCCTGCCCTGCAGTTTATTGCCTCTGAAAATCTACTGGAGCATCAGCTGTGAGTCATTTCCTACTCGACGATGCATAACAACAATATGCTATGATAAGAAACATTAACCTCAGAAAGTTGGAAATAGAAATACCATTTGACCCAGCAATTCCACTACAGGAAATATAGCCTAAAGAAACCATAACTGCCACCCAAGCAGGTAGATGCACACTCCCATGTTTATTGCTGTGTTGTTCACAATAGCAGAGGGATGGAAACAACCCAAGTGCCCATCAACAAATGGATGGATAGAGAGGCTGTGGTATATCCACACAATGGAAACTATGCAGCATTGAAAAAGAAGGAACTCATGAAATATTCTACAAAGTGGGTGGCCTTGGAGGACATTATGCTGAGTGAAATATCTCAGTCACAAAAGGAAAAACACTGCATAATGCCACTGTTGTAAAACAGGACTGACATCAGGGTTGAGGGAAACTAAGAAAAGAGAATAAAGAATGTACACTGCATTGAGACAGATAAGGGAGAGAACTGCTTAAAAGGAATATATGATTTGGTATTATTTGCAGAACAACAGTCCAGAATAAGAGATGCATAGTAAAGTAGACTGGGAGGGGGGAAGTGTATAACAATGGGAAAAAAATTTTTTTCCAAGAGAAAAGCAAACGGGGAGGGTTGGGCAGGGAGGAAAATGTGCAATAATGAATGAATGGAAATCCATGTTCTCTATAAACTTTCACTAAAATCTCAATTAAAAAAAATAAACATTAACCTAGAATGTTTAAATCATTGAATCCCAGGGATCTAGAATGTCTTATCACAGCCACGTATGTGGGTTGATGTTTTGTTTGTTTGCTTTTTAAAAAAAGGGCAGTCTCCCTGCCATTGTGTTGGTTCCAACTCATAGCAGCCCTCAATAGGGTTTCCAAGGCCATAAATTCTAAAGGGAGGAGATTGTGCTTCTCTCTCCCATGGAGCCATTAGTAGATTGGAAGTGTTGAAGATATGAAGTCTCTTGGTTAAACCTATTATGACCTACACTACCAGATCTGTTTAATGAGAAATTTTAAATTAAAAAATTCAGTTCTTCACTTGCACTAACCACATTTCAAATTATCAATAGCCGCATGTGGCTAGAGGCTACAACAGTCCCATCATCATCATAGGAATTTCGGCTGTGCAGCTAAGTTCTAGAAAAAGCAGTTCTCAGACCTTTTGATTTGAGGAGCCCTTTACAGTCTTAAAAAATTTAGCACTCCAAAGAGATTTGTTTATATGATTTATACCTGCTGACTGCTCCTGTAATATAAATTAGAGCTGAGTTTTAAACATCTAATAAGCCCATTTAAAAGAACAATTATACCTATTATATGTTAGTATTGTTGTTGTTATGTGCCATTGAGTTGCCCACACCTCATAGTGACTCTGTACAACACCTCTGAACTCTGCCCTGTCCTGAGCCAGTCTCAATGACTCCGACACACCTACCCCTGTTGCCCCAGTTACCGTATCAATCCATCTCATCTGAGGCCTTCCTCTCCCGTGCTTTCCCTCCACCCTTCCAAGCATGATATTCTTCTCCAAGGACTGGTCCCTCCTGGCCATCTGCCCAAAGTATGTGAGTCAGTGCTTCAGAATCCTAGCCTCCCTAGGAGAAACCTATTTTTCACTCTCCAAGACAGACCTCGTTGTTCTTCTGGCAGTCCATAGTATGTTCAGTACTCTTCTTCAGTACCAGAAATCAAAGGCATATTTTATGAAAAATAATTCTTTTTTTAAAAAAAGAGTGACATTGGTCATTTTAGCAAGTCTCTGTTGTCTGATTAATTAGAATGGTGCTGTATTCTCCTGTCTCCTTCTCTAATAAGTCTGTTGAGATATCACAAATCTTATCCTTTCTGGAAAATGTCCTTGTGCACTCCTGAGACTGAGAGTTTAAAAGGCATGTCATATAAGCAGCTATGTAGGTGAAGAGCCAAGATAAACCGATAATGGACAGGTTAAAGGAACTACACTCATGACCTATATATGTAAGTTTGTCAGGAGATCATGTCTATGTATTTATAGATGCTGTATATGATAGAATTGAAGAGGTACTTCTTCATCTTTTCTTTTTAGCCTGTGAGTTGAAAATTGTAGTCCCTGTTACCCTTATTTTCTGGTGTCTTCAGTACATTGAACTGCCTGGTCCACCAAGGCCTTGAGATCCTCTGATTGGAAGAAATCTATGTCTGTTCCCATTCCAAAAAAGGATGACCCAGCAGAATGTAGAGGTTATCAAGCAATATCATTAATGTCACTTGCAAGCAAAACTTTGCTGAAGATTATTTTTAAATGACTGGAAGTGTACATTAACAGGTACCTGCTAGAAATTCAAGCTAGATTCAGAAGAGCCTATGGCCTGAGTGATATAATTGCTGATATCAGATGGATCTTGGCTGAAAGCAGAGAATACCAGAAAGACGTTTACTTGTGTTTTATTCACTGTGCAAAGGCATTTGACTATCTGGATCATAAGATATTGGTAATATTGAGAAGAATGGTAATCCCAGAACACTTGATTGTGCAAAACCTATACTTAGACCAAAATGCTGTTATCTGAACTACAAGGGAACACTGTATGGTTTAAAATTAGAAAAGGTGTGCATCAGGGTTGTATCCTTTCTTCATACCATTCAGTCATATGCTGAGCACATAATTCAGGAAGCTGAACTATATTAAGAGCAGAAGGACTCATCAACTGCCTGCCTTATGCAGATGACACAACCTTGCTTGCTGAAAGTGAAGAGGATTTAAAATATTTGCTATAGAAGATGAAAGACAATAGCCTTTGATAGGGATTACATCTTAACATCAAGAAAACAAAAATGCTCAACACTGTACCAACAGTAACATCATGATAGATGAAGAAAAGCTTGAAGTTGTCAAAAATTTCCTTTTTCCTGGTTTTATAATTAATACCTTTGGTAACAGTCAAGAAATCAAGACTTGCAATCCTGAAGGCATGCAGTTTGAGTCCACCAGATGCTCCACTGGATAAGGAGGAGCAATGTTCTCCTGTGCTAGTTGGATCCTATTTGACGGTACACCACCTCAACAACAAAAAATATCAAGACTGCTGCATAGAGGAAATCTGCTGTTAAAGGCTGTTCTGAGTGCTAAAGTGCAGTGATGTCCATTTAAAGACTAATGGTGCGTCTGATCCAAGCCATGATTTTTCAGTTACTTCCTGTGTAAGTGAAATAAATAAGGATAACAGAAGAAATATCAGTGTGTTTGAGTTGTGGTGTTGGAAAAGAGTATGGGCTATCCATACACTGTCAAAGAGGCAAACACGTTTGGTTTTTAAGAAGTGCTTCTTAGCAACCTGGGTGCTCCTTAGAGTCAAGTCAAGGTTGGTGAAACTTCATCTCACATACTTTGGGCATGTTGTCAAGAGGAACTAGTCTTTGGAAAAAGACATCATGCTGGGAAAGGTGGAGGGTTAGAGGAAGAAAGGAAGACTCTCAAGGAGATGGATTGACTGTAACAATGGGCTTGAGCATATAGAGATGATGAGAATTGCATTGGGTAGAGCAGGGTTCAGATCTGTTGTTCATAGGGTCATTATAAGTCATAATCAACTCAGTGGCACTTGACAACAGTATATAGAGCCAGCATGGGACAAAATTATTGTAAACTTCTGAGAGCCAGAAACCCTGAGGGAGGGAGTACTAGTCTTAGGGCCTCAGGAGCATTCTCTTGAGGAACTTCAAGATTACTTGACATACACAGTCCATAAAAATAAGACCTATTCTAATGAATAGCAACCAGGATCAAAAAAACTTGGTAGCTGTGTAAGGCATAATTACTGGTCATTCCTTCTCTGGACAAAGAAGAGCAAAGAAAATTGGAGATGCATGGAAACTTTTAGTCCAAAGGACTAATGGACTACAACATCTTCAGCCTCCACTACCCTGTGACCAGAAGAGCAGAATGATGACCACTTATTCACAGTACAGGATTCTGGATACAACAGGCGAAAAAGGTTTAACAAAACTCAGTCACAGAAATGACCAGGATTGTGGGTCTAATAGAGACTGGGGGAACCCCAAAGTCGATATTGTCTTTAATCTCTTTTATGATCCAAGAGCCAGTGGTAATGAAGGGAAAAGTTCAAGCTACATTGAAAACATTGGCTAAAAATAAGGCCCCAGCAATCGAAGGGATACTAACTGACATGTTTCAACTAACAGATGGAGCCCTGAATGTGCTTGCTCACCAGTCTTTGCTAGAATACTTGGAGAACAACTACCTGGAAGAGATCAATGTGAATATATTATCTGACAGTATCATTAATATCACATAACTCAGTCTTGGGGAGGGTGAAACCAAGTTTCTCCTTGGAAGCTAGTCTTTTGAAGCTCTGTCTCACATACTTTGAGCATGTGGCCAAAAGAGACCAGGCCTTGGAGAAGGACATCATGCTTGGAAGGGTGAAGGGACAGCACAGGAGAGGAAGACTCTGGATGAGATGGACTGATACAGTGACTGGGGCAATGGGGGTTGGAGTGTCAGAATTAGTGTGACTGGCCCAGGATAGGGCAGGGTTCAGAGCTGCTGTACATAGGGATTGCTGTGGGTCGCAGGTGATTTGATGGCACATAACAAAAACAACAAGCAAAATACTGCTGAAGATCATTAAAAATTACTAGAACACTACATATACAGAGAACTGGGTTTAGAAGAATCTGTGGTACCGGGGATATCATTGCTGATAGCAGATCCTGGTGGAAAGTAAAGATTACCAAAAGAAAGTCTATTTGTGCTTTCTTGGCTAGGCAAAAGCATTTGACTATGTGGCTCATAACCAATTATGGCTAACATTGAGAAGAATGGGAATCCCAGAACAGTTAATTGTGCTCATGTGAAACCTATACCTAGACCAAGAGGCTGTTGTTATGTGAACAGAGCGACAGAACACTCCCTGTTTTAAAATGAAGAAATATGTGTGCTCATCAGGGCTGTATCATTTCTCCATACCTATTCAATCTGTATTCTGAGCAAATTATTGGAGAAGCTGGATTCTGTGAAGAAGAATGAGGTATCAGTGATCAGAAGAAGAGTCATCAATAACCTGCATTATGCAGATGACACAACCCTGCTTGCTGAAAGTGAGGAAAACTTGAAGCCCTTGTGGCAGAAAAATCAAAGAATACAGTCTTCAATATGGATAAGAAATGTCAAGAAACCCTATAGGCAACAGCATGATAGATGAAGAAAAGTTTTAAATTGTCAATAACTTCATCTTACTTGGATCCATAATTGGTACCAGCAATCAGGAAATCAGGAGGTGTACTGTACTGGGGAAAGTCTGCAGTCAGTGACCTCTCCAAATTATTGAGGAATAATGATGTCAGTTTGAAGAAAAGAGGCACCTGATTCAGGTCACGATCTTTTCAGTTACTTTGCATCTGAGAGCTGAACAGAGTGAATAAGGATGGCCAAAGGAGAATTGATGTCTTTGATCTGTGGTGTTGAGAGAATACTGAATATTCCATGGACAACCAAAACAACAAACACCTAAGTCTTGGGGAATGTACAGCCGGAATGCCTGTTGGAGGCAAAGGTGATCATCTCACATGTTTTGGACCTGTGGCTAGAAGAGACTATTTCTTGGAGAGGGCCATCATGCTTGGAAAGGTGGAAGATCGACAGAAGAGAGGAAGACCTTCAACCAGATGGATTAACACAGCACTGCAGCATTGGACACAAGTATGTCAGAGATTGTGAGGATGGCACAGGATAGTATAAAGTTCAGATCTATTGTTCATTGAGTTACTGTAAGTCATGCTTGACCCGGTGGCACCTAACAACAGCAACAACACAATCAGAAGGACACTATTTGCCCAGGGAGAAAGCTCAGAAAGCAGGAAAGGATAGGATAAGATGAATAAACACAGGAGGACCACCTATAGGAAATTGAAAGAGTGCTATTACAGTGGAGAAAATTAGGTTGAATCAATGTCATCAAACCAAATCTTTATGAATAATTGAATGGAAAACCAGTTACCCTGTATATTTTCACTCAAAACAACAATAATTTTTAAAAGATAATCCATTAAATAAATAAATAAAGGGCACATCATGACTGTAATATTGTGAAAATACTGAACTTTTGGACACCTCAAGGAGCCTGAATTATACTTTGAGAACCACTTTTTTAAAATTATATCTGTTTGACTTTAAAGGACTATCATGAGAGGGTGATTTGCCCAAAATCATACCATGAGCAAGTTGCAGGATTGATACAAGATTCTTAAATATTCTGCCTTCTGACCATAGCTTTTCCCAGTACCTATGCTAGACTGCAAGGACTGGGGCCTAGGCTACTTAAGTGCAGAACCCCTGGCATGTGACCCTATAAATAAATGCATTGTTTTGAGCCCCCTCCCTTTCCCCACTCCCAGCAGCTGCTATTTTTGTTGTTGGGTTATATGCCTGGGAGAGAACATGGGGGGGGGGGAGGAGGAAGGGGGAGATAAGACGTGTTGAAATCTTTAAGTCTTTTGGGTTCACAATCCAGCCTGCCCTCCCTCCTGCCAGGCCTGAATGGTCAGGGGACTGGTGTCAGTTTGGAAGAACCTACAGTGTGGTAGTAAAGGTTCCTGGCGTGCCTGTGAAGGGGAAGTTGGAGGGGGGATGCAGGGGGGCCCTTCCCCAAGGACAGATGTCTCTCAGAAGGGCTATTGTGTCTGTGTTGCCAGTTGTTAGAGAAGGGAAGGAAATTCTTGACTGCCCCTCTTTCCCTAAGGGGGGAGGAGACCAGTTGGAATTCTAAAAGACTAAGGTGCTTTGGGGTTTGGGACTGAGGTGCCCACTTTCAGGCCTGGGGTTTCCTGGGAGGCAGACTTCAGTCTTTGAGCCCTACCCCACACCCCACAGCTTGTCTTGAGAAAGGAGTGGTCACTGTGGGTGCAGAAGTTGAAGTTCATAAATGGAGTCTGTTTGGGTGTGATGGGCTGAGACTGGTAAAAAAGATTCCAGAAGCAGCTGGGAAGGTTGGAGGAGGGGGAAATGTTGGTGTTATGGATGATTCCGTTATTAAAGTAAGCTTCTCTCTGCTTCCCACAGCTGCCCACTCCCTCCTCCCTCTTGGTTCCTGGCTTCTGTCCCTAGAGGACTCTGGGGGGAACAGCTGGTGAATGAGAGGCTCATCAGGGGCCAGAAGGCCTTGCCTGCGAGCCAGGGTAAGGGGAGTGTGATGGGGGGAACCGCCCTGCTGTCACTTCTTTGGCTCTGGCTATTGTCTGTCACCACAGCCCCTTCCCCTTTTCTCCCTGGCCTAGACTTTGTGTTCAGGGAGAGGCCTTGCCTGTGGTCTGGGTGACTAAAATCCAGGACATTTGGATCTCTTGTGAGAACACTATCCTCTCCTGGATTTGAAGGAGAAGAGGGATCAGGGATCCCAGGTCACTGTCTAGGTTGTGGGGATAGTGGTCATTCAGATTTCAGCAGCTGACGTCAAGTACCTGTGGTCCCAGGTTACCCAGAGAATCGTGGGCAATTGTAGCCCCATTCCTGTCCTGGCTACTCACAACTGTCCCCCTTGCCCTCTGCTAAAGGCCGGACCTTCTTCCTCCCTTCCTCTGTTGTCCCTCCCCTCACACTGAGGTCACCTCCCTCTGAATCAGGCCTTTGTCAGGGGAGGGGCCGCCTGTTGGCATTTCTGGCGGGAGAAGCCTCCAGTTCAAGTCAGCGCTCCTGCCCCGTAGCTGTGTTGTGGTACCACCGGAGGAATGCTTGGAACCTGGGCCATCTGGAAAAACCCAGATCCAGGGTTTTCCCAGGCCTCAGTTTTGCCGAGCACAGCGGCTGTGAGTAGAAGGAATTGTGGGGCTTGAGGGAGGAGGAGGGCGCATGGCCCCTGGGGGGGGGGGGGGGGCCCGGGCCTCCGGGGGGGGGGGGGACACGACACACACGCCTACTTGATCACCAGCAGAGAGGTACTAGGGAAACTTTCTGGGAACTCTAGGTGGTAATATTTCTCCAGATTTTTATACTCCCTAGAGGAAGATAAAAAGCTTGCAGTTTTCTTTGCACCGTAGAAATCTTGAACACAGGCTCTGGTCAGTTCATAAAGCCATGTACTCCTTACCACCAGATTTTAAGTGCAGGATGCTTCCCTGGGACTTCTTAACAGTCTGACAGTTGCCTGCCTTCTGCTTGTGGTAGCCCTACAGAGGCAGAGAAGAAAACCCCCTCTGAAAAGGGAGAACCCATTCCTCCTAGCTGTGAAAGCAGAAAAAATGATCCCTCCAAAGTGGGGCTGAGTCACAGGCTTCTTTGAGCCAGCATATTTCCTGAGCCTGCACTAGACTGAGCCAGAGTGTACAAGACACACGTGTGAGAACTGTTGCCCTTGGGAGACTTAAAAGTTGCAAAGTCTCCCTCCATTTATGAGGATACTTGGTTCCACTTGCCTTAGCTTCCGCAGGGGAGGCTGTGGCTAGGCAATGTGGACCACCCTGAAGGAAGAGGCGCCTCAGCGGTCCCACCAAGAAGAGACGCAGGAGAGCTGGTCTGGGGTTTTTCCATGAGATGAGGGAGAAAACTCAGACTCAGGAGGACAGATTCCTAATTAGCTTCAGGTTGGGGTTGGTTTTATGGGGGTCCAGTCTTTACCCATCTCGATACATGTAAATCCACCTCACACAGCCAGTCTTTCATAATTTAGACGTCACTCCTAACCCGGATACTATTAAAAATATGTTTTTAAGGAAAAGATATTCCCTTTAGTCCTTCTTCTTGTTTGTTTGTTTTTTCATTTTGTATGGAAAACACGAAAACAGGCTTTCCAAAGCTAGTTCTCTTTTATCCCTTGAAATAGCCCTACTCATCCCATTTCCTTCCTTCTTCTCAACTTCTTTCCCACCCCTTTTCCTTCTTTAGACCCTCCCCTCAGGTCTTTCCAGGCTACTACAGTCTGGGGAATAAATGGGCAGGGGACTGAGGGAAACATGGATGGTAAATGGCAGAGGAGCCGATGAACTGGGCCCTCTCACGGAGCAGTGAGCATGTTCTAGCTCGGGTGAGAGGTTGATGATCCAGGGTGGGCATAGGGTAGCCCTTACCATTTGTCCTTGAGACCCTTTTTGGATTTCAGTGTCTGTGTGTGACAAAGAGGAGAGTATCTTTGTTTTTTCCAGGTCTATACATTTCTAAATATATCAAACATAAAGTCTTGAGCAAACCAAGTTATATATGATGCGTCTCTAAGGTATTAAAATAACAGAGGACCTTAGATTGTTAAAGAGTATTAAAAATACTCAATTACAGTTTTTTCCTTCTAAATGTTTTGGAGAGCCCCTTATCTGCTCTCATACACCCACACTCAGAAGCATTCTCCCTTCAACTGCTTACTACCCTACCCTCAGAACATCCAGCCACAAAAATTTTGATAGGTATATTTATAGTGGTGACAAAAGGGGAAAGAAAATAACTGCTGAGGCTTCTATACAACTGAAAACCTCATAGGATTAGGTTTCTTGGTTTGGAGGTTGAGTCATGGTTCCCTGGGACATCCCAGTTAATTGACCTAATAACACGTTTAGTGCCTCTGGCCTCCTCATTTGATGTGTAGTGCCTGGGGTCTTAAAAGCTTACAAGCAGTCATGCAGAGCACAACAATTGGCCTTTATTCACCTGAAACAACGGAAGAAGAGTCAGGAACAGGGAAGGCTGTGGAATGCACGGCTAATTGCCTTCATACACAACTGCTTCCTTTGCCTTAAGACCTGGAGAACTAGATGGTTTTCACTTACCATTACTGGCCATTTTGATGATCAAGGATTTCATAGGAGAATCTTTTATCAAAAGGGAGAAAATGCAGAACAAAAGTCCAGTTTCTCCTGGACCCCAAGCTTCCTAGAGCCGCGAAGGGTGGATGAGCCCTTGAAAATATTGCCCTGAGATGATCTTTAAACCTTAAACCACAAATAACTCCTGTAGTCTTGTTCAGATCAAACTATATTTTAAGCTATTAAAAAGTATCCACCTTGAGCATTATAGCCTCTTAACTAGCTGTATAGAATGAAATTGGCAATAGCCATGCCAAAGGAACCTTAGCAGTGAATCAGTGAGATAAAGTAGGGTCAGAATAGTTGCACAACTTGAAGAACATCACTAAGTGATACATGGAGAAATTGTTGAATTGGTTTATGTTTTAGTGGGTTTTCTTTTCAACTAGAACAATAGAAATAGAATTATTTTTAAAACAAAGCCCACTCCCACCAGCCACTTTCTCCATCTAGGAGAAAAATTTTGGTACCACTGCCTAAGCTGGCTCTGGGACTGGAGAGCTGAAAGCGAGTATGCCGGGGAGGAGGAGGCTCCTGAAGGAACTGGGGGTGGGGACAGTGCTTTCTGAGGCCTTCAGCCACCTTACAGCTGAGACCCCAGGGGTCAGCCTGTGTGCAGTCAGATAGGGTGGGCCACAGGCTCCATGGCAACCCCAGAGCCTTGCACTCATATTCATGTCAAGATCTGATACCATGAAAAGCCTCCACTGACTTAGTCGAGGCCAGCCACTGTGCATACATTATCTCATCTAACCTTCCAGCAATCCTCTAGGCTAAGTATTCCAAACCGTGTTCATGGCGGTCAGTTTCCCACTAAGCGCTGCTTTCTCTGTATCACACAAATTTTGCTATCTTGTGTTTTCATTATTCTTTAATTCAAGGTATGTTTTGATGTCTCTCAAGACTTCTTTTTCTCAAATATTAATTAGAAGTATACTATTTAATCACTAAATATTTTGAGATTTTTCTAGCTCTCTAATTTTTATTTCTAGCTTAATTCCATTGTGGTCGGAGAACTACTTTGAATGCTGTTTATTCTTTTTTTATGTTTATTCTTTAAAATTTGCTAAGGTATGTTTTATAGTTTCGACTAAGGATTCATATCCCTGTTTTAAAGGTGAAGAAGCCGATTTGAGGAAGTTCAATAAATTGCCCATGTCGAGTGTAGAGTCAAGATTCTGTTCCTGTGAGTCTGTCCATCACAGAGCTCAGAGAGGAATCTGTGTGGGCCTTGCTTGTAGAAAGCCCAAGGCTGTAGATGCCACAGGATGTAAGGAACTTGTAGTACAGCCTGTATGTATGTGGACCAGCCACCTGGTGTAGTTGTTGTCATGTACCCTTGAGTCTAAACCAACACATAGCTGAGCCTCTAACAAGTTTTCAGAGGCTGTAAGTCACAGTGAAGGAGACTACCCATCTTTGCTCCTGTGGACCAGCTGGTGGATTTGTACTGTGTGCTTTTGGGTTGGCAGCACAGTTCCTTACCACTAGGCCAACAGCATTTCCTACATGGTATGGAGAGAGGAAAAAAACCCAAGAACATACAGTGGGTTTCTCATGATTACTGGTCTGTTTCCCACCCCATTTCCAGGGTTGGTAGGAGAATTAAATATGATGATGATACATGAGAAAGTGCCAACACATTTGTCACATAGGATACAGTATGTACATGTGAATGTCACTTCCTGTTTCTCAATTCCATTTAACTCACTTATGGTTGGAAGTATTAAAGACAGTATCTGTTGAAAGTCCATGAAGCCCCATGTTTTGCTTTTTGCTTTCATCCATCATCTGAGGGATCCCAAAGCCAAGTGTGGGGTCTTTGCACTGGCTATTTCCTCTGCCTGGAATCACTTTGAGGTGCCATCTAGATTCAGTCAGGTCTCTGCTTATCTGTTAACTCTTAAGACCCTTCTTGTAACCCAGTATTGTCTATTTAGTGGTTTGTCTGGGTATTAGCTTCTCAGTAGAATGGAAGCTTCCTAAAGGCTAAGGTGTTATCTTGGCATGAGGCAGCAGCTCAGTACATGTCTGAGGAATGTATGACTGAAATTGTTCCCTGTTTTTCCACAGGCGAGGTGACCACTCTGGCTTCAAGAGTGAGTATACTAGTCTGGTGAGGAGGCCGAGACAGGTGAGGAGCTTTGGGGCCTGTGTGCAGACCATGGGAATCAAAGGAGGAGGGGGAGGTGTGGCAAGTTACCCCCTTGCCCCCCAAGGAGAATGAAATAATGGGAGTTCAGTACCTTGCTTGATGAGTTACTGAGGGACCCAGAGCTCTAAGCCCCTTTCACAGAGGCTTCAGTGGGCAGGGAGGAGAGGAGACGAGAGGAGTCAGTGGTGCATGAGGGGCTTCACACTTTTACAGTGAGAAGGATTCCCACCTTCTGGGAATCTCCATTGTACATGTGCAGAAAGAAAGCACTTATGGGGCGCTCTGGGGGCCTAGTGGCAAGGAGCTGCAACTACAATCCCAGAGGCACACGGTTCGAATCCACCAGATGCTCTGCCAGGGAAGGAGGGACAATTTCCTCCTGTACCAGTCAGATCTGATTTGACGGTACACTCACACAAAAATAATAAAGTAAAATTTAAAAAAAAAAAAGAAAGCACTTGTCTCTAGTAGAGTAATTTAAAAAACTCAAATGGAATAGGAAGACCAGTCAGAGTAACTAAGGCAGTGGTTTGGTGCATGTGACGAGGGTTCAGAAACCTGTGGCGGTAGTTAGTCTCTCCAATTAGGCTGTCAAGTCATCAGTCTTTCTCCTGCACTCCTACCAGGTATCTCAACAGGAACTGTTAATATAGACAGTGATGTGAATACAGTGTCCCTGTCCTCACAGAGTTGCCAGTCTAGTGGGAAAGACGGTTACAGAACCAAACAGACGAGGCACCTATAGACTTAGACGAGGGGCCATGAAGACTAAATGAGACTTGGGCTAGTGAAAAGGAGAAAGACAGGAGACCTCTGCAAAGGGAACAGCATGGAAAAGGAAGCTGATTCTGGTTTATAGAGGCTTTTATTAGTGGCACTGCCAACCCAAGGGCACACAGTTCAAATCTACCAGCTTCTCCAAAGGAGAGAGAGGGGCAGTCTCCTCCCATGAAATTTAATGCCTCTGAAAACCTACTGAAGAATTGGCAATGAGTTGGTTCTGACTTGGTCACATATAACACAAGGCTGGCGTGGCTGGAGCAACTGTAGCTAGAAAGCAACCTTAGAGGCCTGTAAACTACCTCCTGCAGTAGCCAGAAAGAAACTAAGGTCACCTGTCCTGCACCCAGCAGGAGTCAAAAGGCCTAACCTTAAATTGTATAAACAGCGAACAGCAGAGCCGGGCCTAGAACTTGGGTCACTGGTTCCCAACCTTCAATTTCTTCTCTTTAGATTACTAAGAAATATCAACCATATCGGCCTCTGTAGGCCAATGCTTTCAGAGTGCTTTCTCTTCTGTGATCATGTTTAATACAAAGAATTCTTCGGGAAGAATTCTACCCATTTCTGAGTTAGAAAACATGATCAGTTTGTTGACTAAATGAATGAGCAAGTTTCCATGTGTTCACCCAGCTCATAGCAGGTACACACAGAGAAAACCTTCGGTTGCATGCCAGAGCTTGTCCACATATAACCTAAAATGTGTCCTTGCCCTTGACAGAGTGTCCTGCTGACCATGGGGACAAAATCCTAGTTGTCTTACTTGTTAACATTAATTGCCAGAATTTTAAAACTTACCATTACTTGTTACAAATATAATAGTTTATGTTTCAGTTTTAAAAAAAAAATTTATAGCTTCTTCACATTGCTCTCACACCCCTAATCTTTGTTTGCAATGACAGAATGAGAGTAAGTAACATTGTCCTTACTTTACAGATTAATAGATTGGCACACAGGGTGTTTAACTGACTAATCCCAGATGGTAATTCAGATCTCCCCTCTCTTAGCCCGGTGTTACCTGGGATAGAAGCTGTGGACGTACCAAATAGGTGCCTTCACGTCATTGCCAGATCTCGGCAACCCCGTATGTGTCCTCAGAGCTGTACTCTGTAGAGTATGCTGTATGCTGGAAGTAGATGAAACCAAGGGGGACCTGAAGCACTTGCTGCAGAAGGTCAAGAACTGTAGTCTTCAATATGGTTTAAAGTTCATCATCAGGAAGACAAAGATTCTCTCACCACATGGCCAATTGGCAGCACCTTGATAAATGGAAAAGAGATTGAGGTTATTAAAAATTACAGCTTGCTTGGCAACACTCTTGGCACCACATGTCAGGAAATCAAAAGACGAATTGCACTGGAGAAGTCTGCCATTTCTCAGAATACTGAGAAACAATTTCAGTCTGGAGACTAAGGTGCACCTGATCGAGGCCATGGTCTTTGCAGTTACATGCTATGCTTCCTAGAGAGCTAAGGATAACAGAAGAATTGATGCCTTCGAGTTGTGGTGCTGGAGAAGAGTCTTGAACATACCATGGACCACCAAGAAAACAAGAGAGAGTGAAACCAAGTTTCTTCTTAAAGACTAGGATTTTGAAGCTCCGTCTCACATACTTTGGGCATGTGACTAGAAGGGACCAGTCCTTGGAGAAGGACATCGTGCTTGGAAGGGTGGAGGAACAGCACAGGAGAGGAACACCCTGGATGAGATGGATTGATACAGTAACTAGGGCAGTGGGGGTAGTTGTGTTGGAATCAGTGAGACAGGCTCAGAACAGGGCAGGCTTCAGAGCTGTTGTACGTAGGGTCCCTCTGAGTCACAGGCACTTGAAAGCATATAACAACAAGAGATATCATGCTTTTCTTCCAAAGTGCTTTTGATAGACTCAAACTTCTAACCTTTCAGTTAGCATTAACTGTACCACCCAGGGACTCCATGTACAAGTGTACTGAACAAACCTTCTTCAGTGAGTTGACTCCAGCTCGTAGTGACCCTCTATCAGGTTTTCGAGACTAAATCTTAAGGGTGAAATCTGTCCATTTTCTTCTCATGGAGTGAGTTCAAACCATTGACCTTTGGGTGGTAACACAATGTGTTATCAGCATAGCTACTCTTTTGTATAAGAGTAAGGGTTTATCAAACAATGGTCTCTGTTCTTAAGATGAGCAAAACATCAGGGTATCTGCCACATGGCCAGGAGATTCCCAAGCTTGACACTGAGTTGTTAAAGTGTGTGTGGCACTGTGGCCACACTGATCTAAATTCTCAGAATGCTAATGAGTTTCATCATCTCTGTCCTACCTCCTCCACTCGCCTCCTGGCACCTTGAAACAGCCTGCCCAGGCTTCTCTCACTTTCTCCAAGACCTAATGTCAGAGACAATGGACCAGGCAGCCGGGGGACCTGGAGATCCACAGCCAGGAGACAGTGGTGATGGTGCCGTGGAGCCAGGCACCTGCCAGGAGCTTCTGCACCGGCTTCGGGAGCTGGAGGTAAGATGTGGTATAGGGAGGGTGTGCACTGGCTGGGGAGGCATGGTTGCCCCTTCCTCTGGGATTTGTTTGGGTTGTTGTAGATGTAGTGGGCCTTCCACAAAGCCTCATTTTCCAGCCACAGCAGAGTTGATGCTCCATCAGCAGTACTCTTCCGAGAAGCCCTTTCTTGTTCTTGGTTCTCTGACCCTTGTGTCAAGGTCAGAAGACATGCACAGGATGTCGTTGTTGTTTTGTTATGTGCCATTGAGTCACTTAAGACTCATAGAGACCCTATGTAAAACAGCTCTGAACCCTGTTCTATCCTGAGCCAACCTCATAGTCTCTGATACACCTACCCCCATTATGCCAGTCACTGAGTCAGTCCATCTCATCAAGGGTCTTCCTCTCTTGTGCTGTCCCTCCACCCTCCAAGGGTGTCACTCTCCAAGGACTAGTCCCTCCTTGCAACATACACCACTAGGTATCTCCCATCTTTACCCACTTCCCCCTACTTTCCTGCCACTGGGCCTGCAGGAGTGTAGGCCTTAGAAGTCACAGAGGAAAGGCTTGGGTGACTTGGCTTAGGGGAAGAGGGACATGTCTGCATACCAGCCCTTCATGTTCTTAAGACCCTGCTTTGCTCCCTCATGACCTCTCTGCTCACTTGTAGGATAAAAGGCTTAGTCTTGGCACCTTCCACATCTGTTCCTTTCACGATACCAGAGCTCAAGTGGGCGGGTTTTCATAAACTCGACTTGAACTCTGTCATCTTGATGCCAGTAGTCCATCTATGTAACCTCTTCATGTCAGATCCTGATGAGAACAGAGAGCAAAGCTTTAACTTGGACTACTCATCTCCCCTTCTTCATAGGGAAATGCCCTGGTGAAAAATTATTCCCCAAGGTTCCTTTTTGCTCTCTTCTTCCCTCCTACCTGTAGGCAGAGAACTTGGCACTTGCTCAGGCCAACGAGAACCAGCGGGAGACCTATGAGCGCTGTTTGGATGAGGTCTGTGATTCTTGCATTGGGGTCAGTGCTACTGGAGGGAGGAGTACAGTTTGCCTGCTTTGGGTTGAGACCAAGCCAGCTGACAGCTCTAACTTAGGCTTTCTGTCCCCAGGTTGCCAACCACGTGGTGCAGGCACTACTGAACCAGAAGGTGAGTGGTCACAAAAGATCTTGTCATCCCTCAGCCAGGATGCTCTGGGGAGTGGGTGAGGGCCTTCCTGGAACATTGAGCCTGCTTAGCTAAGCCTTGCTAGAGGCTAGAGGCGAGGGTTTGATGAGGATAACCGTATTGCCTGGGACCCTGATCCTGCTTAGATAAGTCTTGCTAGAGGCTAGAGGAGAGTTTGATGGAGATAAACTGATTGCTACTCTTCCGTGCCTTGGGCAGGTCCATACTGTTCCACCTGGAGGCGGGGGTGGGGTGGGGGTGGGGGATTAAGATCAGGTCTTTTTGAACTATGCCAGCTTTCATTGGGACTTGAATCCTTCCCTTTCCCTGGCCCCAGCTGGTTCAGCCAGGTTGTAAAGACTCTGAAAGTAGTAATGATGCTGTGAGCATAAAGGTTAATCTAAGTATTTACCAAGGACTCTGAGTACTTTCTTGACAGATGAGCCACTCACTCTGATTCCTAGATCTTCCTCTGCTTTTTATCAGCCCTTCTTTATTTTTTAATTGAGATTTTAATTAAAGTTTATAGAGAACTTGGATTTCCATTCATTCATATTGCATATTCTCCCCTTAGTTCACTTTTCTCTTTGAAAAAAAAAATTTTTTTTGTTATACAATTCCCCCCCACACCCACCCAAACTCCACTTTACTATATAGCTCCTATTCTGGACTCTTGTCATGCAAATAATACCTAATCATATATTCCTTTTAAACAGTTCTCTCCCTCAGCTATTTCAATGCAGTATACATTATTTATCCTGTCTTTTCTTAGTTTCTCCCCCAATCCTGATGTCAGTCCTGTTTTCTAACAGTGGCATTATGCAGTATTTGATCCTTTGTGACTGAGATGGTTCACTCAGCATAATGTCCTCCATAGTCACCCATTTTGTAGAATATTTCATGAGTTTCTTCTTTTTCAATGCTGCATAGTATTCCATTGTATAAAGATGCCACAGCTTCTCTACCCATTCATTTGTTGATGGGCACTTAGGTTGTTTCCAACTCTTTGCTATTGTGAACAAAGCAGCGATAAACATGGGTGTGCATATATCTGCTTCGGTGGCAGTTATGGTTTCTTTAGGGTATATTCCCAGCAGTCAGATTGCTGGGCCAAATGATATTTCTAACTTTTTGAGAAAGCGCTATACTTCCTTCCATAGTGATTGCACACCATTTACACTCCCACCAACAGTGAATAAGGGTTCCGGTTTCTCCACAACCTCGCCAGCATTTGTTGTTTGCTCCTCTGTTGAATTTTGCCATTGTTACTGGGATGAGATGATATCTCATAATTGTTTTGATTTGCCTCTCTCTTAGAACTAGGGATTTTGAACATTTCTTCATATGTTTGTTTGTCATCTGAATGTCTTGTTTGATGAAGTGTCCTGTGCCCATTTTGCAGTTGGGTTGTTATTTTATCTTGTTGTGGTGTTCAAGTATTCTATAAATTCTAGATGTAAGTCCCTTATTAGACATATCGTTACCAAATATTTTCCCCAATCTATGGCTTTCCTTTTTACCCTGTTGGAGTTTTTGGAAGTGCATAGGGACTTGATTCTTTTTTGTAATTTTTTAAAAAAATTTTATTATTTTTGTGTGTGTACTATTGATTCGGATCTGACTGGTACAGGAGGACATTGCCCCTCCTTCTCTAGCAGGGTATCTGGTGGATTTGAACCATGTACCTCTGAGATTGCAGTACAGCTTCTTGCCACGAGGCCACCAGAGCTCCGGGATTTGATTCTTAGAAGGTCCTATTCATCTGTTTTATCCTTTCCTAGTTATAGATTTTTCAGGATTCTTGGAAGACTGTTCATGTTGTGGATTAGGGCTTCTAGAGTTCTTCCAGGCTTTTCTCTAATGAAGTTTATAGTCCTTGGTTTTAGTCCCAGGTTCTTGATCCATTTTGAGTTGGTTTTGTGTGTATGGTGTGAGGTGTGGGTCTTGCTTGAGTTTTCTGCAAATAGTTTTCCATTTTTTCAGCCTTTCTTTGATGTGTTTTCTAAGAAATAAGAGATTGATTCCCAGATGGGAAGGCACTAAGGGAATGGGATGTATCTCACACCAAGATAGTAAATTTAGGGGATTCCCCATCTTCAGAAAGAGGCTGTCGTTACAGTTCTTCACAGCAGGGTGTAGGAGGGCAGACAAAATAGAAATCCTGGGACCTTTATGAAGCATATGTGCCCACTGCGCCGTGGGGGAGATTGTGCTCCTACCTCATCCCTCCCCTTCTTGTGCTCAGCATCTGTTCTCTCTCCTTCTGGATTGGACAGGACCTGCGGGAGGAGTGCATCAAGCTGAAGAAGAGGGTGTTTGACCTGGAGCGACAGAACCAGATGTTGAGCGCCCTGTTTCAGCAGAAGCTCCATCTCACAGCAGGCTCCCTGCCTCAGGTGGGCACGTGCACTTTTCCTTCCCTCCTCATCATGCTCCCACCAGTTGTCATCCTCACTTTCCCTGCTGTACCCACAGAAGATACCCATTCCTCATCCACTTAGGAAGCTGTGGCATTCAGGAAAGATAAGCCTAGCCTGCTAAATCTGAGTCTTAGACGGGGCAAAAGCTATCTGAATCCCCCCAAGCTTGTCTCTTCCCCAGGTGCTCCCTGCCCATCTCAGTGACATCCCTTCTTGTTGACAAAGATGGGTGGAGGCTAGAAATGCAATTACTTCAAGCTCCCAGAGGGCCCCTCTGACTACTGACATTGCTGCTTCTTGGCCAGGGGTAGAGGGTGGGCCAAGTGTGAGGCACTCCAGTGTTCAGTGTCAGAGAGAGGTCAGGACACCATGACTCTTTGTGCATAGCTGTGTATACTCAGCCACCAACCACAGTGGTCTCTGCTTCTGACCCTGCTACGTGCCTAGCCTGAGAGAAGCAGGAGGCCACTGGAAGTGGATCCTGGGCTGAGTTAAAGTGTCACCTCTGCCACTTAAGGATAGGGTGAAACATGGGAGCCAGAGGGCCAGAGGCAGCTCCCCATATCTGAGACAAACAGTGGATTCTTTCTGGAGTTCTCATTAACAACACAAGAAGCACTTTCTCTACATGTGTGCATCTGCCTATATGACTAACTGGCTCACTGAAAAACGCTTCTGTTCACTGGGCAGCCCTGGACCTCTCAAAGTAAAAAGTCTCCTGATCACCTCATCCTTTCTCAAGCTCCTTTCACCAGGTTAACGCTGCAGTCCCCACATGCTTGTCTATCTGTGCTGTTCTCTGTGCCAATGATAACAGGTTTTTACTTAAATAGATCTTGGGACCTATTGAGGTTTTGGGGAATGGATTTTATCTTTCCAAGCAATAACATGACATAATGGAAAGAGCATGAACCTTGGCCTCATATAAACTTGAGGTGGATCCCTGACTTCAGCTACTTCTTAGCTGTGACCATGGGCACATTACTTAACCTGATAAACTAAAATGGTTTGCTTTTTAAAAATTAGGATGACAGTCTATTGCAGTTGTCTTGTGAATTAAATAAGATAATCTGTAGTACTTGACACACACAGTAGATGGTCCATACATGACAGCTGTTTCTCATTATCAGTGTTGTTCTCAGTTTGTGTTTAGCTAGGATGGAAGCTCCATTCAGCAAATGTTAATTAAATTCGCCTTGTGAGCACTGACTGTGGGCAAGATTAGACTGATCTCCAGACCCTGTCTGAAGGCTATGGTTTATTCAGGGTGATGGTAGCTCCTGACGGTGGGGGCTGCCGAGAGCTCCAGCACATCTGTAGACAGCCGTGCTGCAGAGCAATGTGGTCGGTGCATTCTGCCAGTCGTCTAGGGGGGAGCTCAGGAAGCCTCCTTTAAAGAGAATACTTTGGACCTAGGCCTTGAAGAGAGAAGATTTTTAGAAAGATGGAGAGAGTGGATCAGCAGAGATCCTAGGGCAGGAAAGCTTGGGGAGGAGCAAGAGGTTCCACTTGGCTAAAGCAAAGCCTACATGAGGGAAAGAAAGAAACCCAGCAGGAGGAGCATTCTAGCTGGAAAGCGCCAGCAGAGTTCAGAATGTTTCCTGGACAATGTGAGATTTTTGAGCAGATAGGTGTTTTTGGTTACCACGTGCACGAAAGAGTGAAAGGACCACCAGCCCAAGTCAGGGGACTTGTTGAGGTGCAAACATCATGTTCACTAGAGGTGAGACGGCCTGGGCTGCACATGGGCAGAGCTGGGAGAGAGACACCACCGAGACAGGCTGTAATGGCTGTGGGGAGTGAGGGAGAGGGAAGAGTGGGAGAAGGAAATTACATCCTCAGGAATCATGATTAAATACTACCTCAGTAATCCTGAGTAGATGTTTCACATGAGACCAATTAGGGAGGACAGAAATGATAACTCCCTGCTAGCTTTCTGACTCTTTTCTTAAACCTGGAAGCAAATGCCTCTTGCACTAGCTGCAGCCACCCTGCGGCCCGGGTTCACAGTGCTCAGACCTGGAATGGTTTTTATACTGTTGTTGCATGCTGTCCTGCCAGTTCCTACTTGTAGACCACCCATTTAATAGTCAACAGCTCCCTAGGTTTTTCTTACCTGTTATCTTTATGGAAGGAGACTCACTGGATAAGTTTGAATGGTCAGCCTTCGGGTTAGCAGCCAATGCTTAACTCTTGTACCACCAGGGCTCCTTGCTTTTACCTTGTTGTTGTGTACCATCGAGTTGGAATCTCCCCATTGCTGACCCTCTGGCAGGTTTTCAGAGGCAGTAAATTTCACAGGAAAAGACTGTCCGTCTCTCTCCAGTGGCGCAGCCAGTGGATTCAGACGGCATACTTTTGCATGGGCAGCACATTTCCTTATCACTAAGCCAGCAGCCCTCTTGTAGTAGAGGAAGAAGTGCCACAGGAAAGTGCTGCAGTTGAGATGGTTAACCCTGCTTAGACGTTTCTGCCACCTGGGCCTTGCACAGCCTTCACATCTATCCAAGCCATTGTCTCCCGAAACATCTCTTATGAGTTGGTGGGGACAGCAGCCAGGAGCCGAGTTTGGGCCACAAGATGCTCCTGAAGGATAGACATGCGTAGGAAGGGCTGGCTTGGGCCTTGGGACCAGACAGCAGCCATGCTAACTTTGCCTCTCCCTCGGCAGATTCCACTGTCCCCACTCCAGATGCCATCCGAGCCACCAGCCTCCCCCTCCCTGAGCTCCACTGAGGGACTGGCCACCTCCCTGCCTGTGGGACGCTGTGCTGGGCAGAGAGAGGTAAGAGGACAGGGCACAGAGGTCTGTGGCTTCATTGGCTAGGGGAAAGTTGGCTTGTACTCATGGCTGTTTCCTAACGAAGCCCAGGAGAGGGGTTGCTTGCCGATACAGACTTTTGTCTAGGCTCGAGTTTATGAAGTTAATTAAGTGTAGGGAGCCCGGGGCATGTAATTGTTAAGTACTCAGCTGCTGATGGAAAGGTTGTCAGTTCAAACCCATATCACATTCCTTGTTGAGTGTATTCTTGTTGGAGTATGACAAATGGACATGTCTCTCTCCCCTTGGGCGTGCATAGAGATTTTAATTGTAGATAGTAAACCCTGCTGATTAAAAAGCAGAGGGAGATTTGGGACAACCAGGAAGAGGAAGTGGGCTCTCCATTCAGCCTATCAAGTGTGCCTGGAAGAAGATTTGGGTGACCAGCTCTCAGTGATTCTTGAGGATGCTAAGTCACCATGTCTCTAGAGATGTCAGTTCCTTTTAAGAGTTTAGACACAACCAGGTCCCCTCAGCTCCCATCATACTTGGTTATGCCCAGCTCAGGGCCTGGGCCCAAGTCAGGGTCCCAGCTTCTCAGGGGCCTTCTCTTCATGCCCTTTCTCCCTCAAGGTTTGTTGGGAACAGCAGCTACGGCCAGGAGACTCGGGACCCCCAGCCACCCCACCCCCAGCACTGGATGCCCTTTCCCCATTCCTTCGGAAGAAAGCCCAGATCCTGGAGGTGCTGAGGGCCCTGGAAGAGACTGATCCCTTGCTTCTGTGTTCACCTACACCCCACTGGCAGCCTCCAGGAGAGGGGCCTGGCACTCCAGAACCTATCAACAGCGAGCTGTGTGGCCCATCCCGGCCTGAACCCTCTTCCTGGGCCCCCTATCTCTTACTGGGCCCCAATAGCCTGGGAGGCCTGCTGCACTGGGAGCGCCTCCTCAGGGCATCAAGAGAGGAAGAGGGTACTGGTCGGCCCTGGGGACCCAGGGGACCCACACAGGCCCAGGGCACCAGCTCTGCCCCACATTGTG
This sequence comes from Elephantulus edwardii, assembly GCF_000299155.1. NCBI lineage: Eukaryota > Metazoa > Chordata > Mammalia > Macroscelidea > Macroscelididae > Elephantulus > Elephantulus edwardii. The sequence continues at coordinate 3,142,051 of NW_006400028.1, forward strand.
CCCCAGGCAGCAGCCCCTCCTCCTCTTCTGATGAAGCAGGTGACCCGAATGAGGCCCCCAGCCCCGACACCCTGCTAGGGTCTCTAGCCTGCAAACAGCTGAACCTAGGCCAGCTCCTTGAGGACACAGAGTCTTATCTACAGGCCTTCCTGGCAGGAGCTGCAGGCCCATTCAACGGAGACCACCCAGGTCCTGGACAGTCATCCCCCCCAGACCAGGGGCCCTCGCAGCTGCCCAAGTCCAAGGGCCTCCCTAAACCAGCTTGGGGAGGGGGTACCCCAGAGGCCCATAGACCAGGCTTTGGTGCTACCTCAGAGAGCCAAGGACCCCTCCCCTTCCTCAGCATGTTCATGGGTGCAGGGGATGCCCCCCTGGGCTCACGGCCCAGCTACCCCAACTCCTCATCTCAGGTGAAAAACAAGCTCCAAATTGGGACCCCTTCTCCTGGAGAAGCCCAGGGACCCCTTCTGCCCTCTCCAGCCAGAGGTCTCAAGTTCCTAAAGTTGCCTCCAGCTTCTGAAAAGATCCCCAGCCCAGGAGGCCCCCAGCTCAGCCCGCAGCTCCCCCGGAACTCCCGAATCCCCTGTCGAAATGGTGGCTCAGATGGGAGCCCCTCCCCACTGCTGGCCCGCCGGGGACTTGGGGGAGGAGAACTGTCCCCTGAGGGGGCACAGGGCTTGCCCACCAGCCCTTCACCCTGCTCCTCAACATCAGAGTCGGCCCAACTCAGACCCCCACAGCCAGCCTTGTCCACCACGCTATCCCCAGGGTCAGTGGTGTCTCCCTGCTATGAGAACATCCTGGACCTTTCCAGGGGATCTTTTAGGGGTCCTTCCCCAGAACCCCCTCCGTCCCCTTTGCAGGTTCCCACCTACCCACAACTGACTTTGGAAGTGCCACGAACTGCCGAGGTGCTCAGAAGCCCTGGCGTCCCCTCTAGCCCTTGCGTCCCTGAATCCTACCCCTATGGGAGCCCCCAGGAGAAAAGTTTCGACAAGGCAGGCTCGGAGTCCCCACATCCTGGCCGAAAGACCCCAGGCAACTCCTCTAAGAAATCCAGCCAGGGGGCAGGACGTCGACCTGGGGATCCTAGCTACACACCCCTGCGCGACAGACTGGCAGCCCTGGGGAAACTGAAGACAGGCTCTGAAGGACTTCTGTGCACAGAGAAGAATGGAGTGCCAGCCAGGCCTGGCACCGAGAAGACTCGGGGACCAGGGAGGTCTGGGGAGAGCATTGGAGATGTAGCTCCCAGCCCCAGGACCCCTGAGCAGCCAGAAACCAAGGGGGCACTTCGGGGGGCAGTGGCCTTAGGCACAAGTAGCCTGAAGCAGCAGGAACCTGGGTTTCTGGGGGATCCCAGTACTAGAGTCTACTCCTCCCACTCCATGGGGGCACGAGTAGACCTAGAGCCCATCTCACCAAGGAGCTGCCTCACCAAAGTGGAGCTGGCCAAGAGCCGGCTGGCAGGGGCCCTGTGCCCCCAGGTGCCCCGGGTCCCTGCCAAAGTGCCAACCTCAGCACCCAGCCTGGGCAAACCCAGTAAGAGCCCACATGGAAGCCCCACAAAGCTACCTTCCAAGTCACCCACCAAGGTGGTGCCCCGACCCGGAGCACACAAGGAGCCCCTTAAGCCTGACAAGGGGAAGGGCCTGCCTTGGGCAGACTGCGGTAGCACTGTAGCCCAACCCACACCCTCAGCAACTGGCCCCACAGATCCAAGCCAGGTGGTCCCTGAGGGGCCGGCCCCCCACTCTGCCATCGAGGAGAAGGTGATGAAGGGCATTGAGGAGAATGTGCTTCGGCTCCAGGGCCAAGAGCGGGCCCCAGGCACTGAGGCCAAGCACCGCAACACCAGCAGCATCGCCAGCTGGTTCGGCCTTAAGAAGAGCAAGCTTCCTGCACTGAACCACCGCACAGAGGCCACCAAGAGCAAGGATGGGGCCAGCGGGGGCTCTCCACTCCGGAAAGAGGTCAAGATGGAAGCCCGGAAGCTGGAGGCCGAGAGCCTCAACATTTCCAAACTCATGGCAAAGGCTGAAGACCTGCGCCGAGCCCTGGAGGAGGAGAAGGCCTACCTGAGCAGCAGGGCTCGGCCCCGGCCCGGAGGACCAGTCCCAGGGCCGCAGGTGCAGGGCCAGCTGGCTGGCATGTACCAGGGCGCAGACACCTTCATGCAGCAGCTACTCAACAGGTGAGGGCTTGGAAACCACCTATCAGACAGGTACACAGTGGGCTGTGGGCACTCTGCCTACTGGGCACACTGCATCTCGAGCTGGGGTCCCCTGTCAAGGGAATTCAGGCTTTCTAGAGGTGATAGGGATCTCTGGTGAACTAGTGGGTGGAGAGTTCAAATCTACCAGCTGCTCCATGGGAGAAGATGGGCAGTTTCCACTTGTGTAATTAACAGCCTCTGAAAACCCACTTGGAGAGTCAGCTGTGAGTCATTTCTGACTTGATGGCAATGAATTTGAGGTAGGGGCTTTTTTTTTTTTTTTGATAAGTCAAAGAAGTAGGAGGCAAGTGCAATGCCACTGAAGCATCTGGAAATTAGAGATTAGTTTGGGGGCTCAAATCAGAAACCTGAGGTTTGTAACATGACCCATACCTCACTGGTTTTGTGGTACCAGGCGTGCTGAGAACCTGACTCCAGTATCAGATGCTGTGGCCAGTCTGTTTAAGTACATGGCATATAATAAGTAAGTGGGTGCTGGATCTTGTCTGGGCCCCTCCCTGGAGAATCTCATTTCATCTTGCTCTTTGGCATCTACCACAAACTGAACAGTGAGAGCTGTGGTTCAGAAAAGGGGCCCACCTCATCTTGGGTTGCTTCATGTAGGCCCAGTGAGCTAACATGTCACAGAGACTGGGTAGGGTGTGGTGCAGACAACAGACACGCTCAGAAGTTGAGCTGGAGCTAGCATCATCCGGACGTGACCCAGTCTGCCCATCTGTCTGTAAACTCGCATTGGATCTCCAGACATGCTCCTGGGTAATTCTGAGGGTGTTCTCTTACCCTTTTCTCTGCTGTTACATGGGGATTTTTCCTAGGGTCTCTGCTTTATCCCAGTGACAGGAGCAGTTTGTAGGGGTAACCACCAGGGATATTGCCCCCTTCCCCAGGGTCTTTCTAGGTCCCACACAGGTAGGGCGTTGGAGGCTGTAATGTGGTGGGCCCTGCCCCTCTGGAGGCCTCCCTCACTTCTGCATTGTTGCCCTCAGGGTGGATGGCAAGGAGCTGCCACCCCAAAGTTGGCGGGAGCCTAAACCAGAGTATGAGGATTTCCAGCCAGTGTCCTCTGATCCTAAGAACCCCTGGCCTGCTTGTGGGCCCCGAAATGGCCTGGTGGGTCCTCTTCAGAGCTGTGGAAAACCTTCTGGGAAGGTAAGTTCTTGGGCTAGGGCCTGGGTAGAGGGACTGGCCTTATGGTCCTCTCAAGGGCTCTTACTTCCTGAGGGCTCCCCTTCCCTGGGGCCTGGTCACACTCATGGACTCCGAAGAGTGGGGGTACTGGGGAGGGCACAGGGCTTCTTGGGTCTAAGGGAGACTGCAAGAACTATCAGACTCATCTCTAGGCATCGATGGCACAGGCCTCACGGACTATGGGTAGGGGGCTGGCTGGGGTGGGGTGGACTCAGGTCTCCTGTCCTCCACAGTCAAGCACGGAGCCAGGAAGACGAGAAGACATCCCCTCAGAGGACAGCCTGGCTGAGCCAGTGCCCACCTCCCACTTCACAGGTCAGCAGGGTCAGGAGCCAAGGATGGGACCTGCCCGCCCGCTCTGCTCCTTTCTGATACTGTAGCAGGTGTCAGGCCCTGAGTGCCATCTTGATGCCACACACTAGATTTATTCTGTGCGCTGGGGCTGCACAGAATAAGTCTCATCCCTCCGGGGGTCTCTGGTCTCCTCCCACAGAAGCTAAAGGCAGAACAGCAGGGACAGCTGGGGCAGGTCCTGCGACCTGGTGTCCCTGGGCGGGGTGAGGAAACTGGGAGATGCTAGCCGAGGAAACAGGCTCCAGCCTCACCCCCTGATGTTCTTTCCCCTCCCCAGCCTGTGGCTCCTTGACGCGAACCCTGGACAGTGGCATTGGGACCTTCCCTCCACCAGACCACGGCAGCATTGGGACCCCCAGCAAGAATCTGCCTAAGACCAAGCCACTACGGCTAGAGCCCCCACCTGGAGCACCCCCAGCTCGGCCCCCGCCCCTTACCAAAGTCCCCCGCCGTGCCCACACGCTAGAACGGGAAGTGCCAGGAGTAGAGGAGCTGCTGGTGAGCGGGCGGCACCCCAGCATGCCCACCTTCCCCGCACTGCTCACCTCGACCCCGGGCCACCGGAGTCATAAGACCTGCCCTGATGGTGAGTGTTGGGGGTGGTTGAGGATATTGTGGGCACTCCCGGGGGTGTACCCCTAGGAATAGCTCACCTACCACATCTGCCTTCCCATTGTTCCTGGGCAGACCCCTGTGAGGATGCAGGCCCTCCCCCTCCTGTACAGCTGGCCAAGAACTGGACCTTCCCCAATGCGAGGGCAGCTGGAAACTCCTGTGACCCCTTCCTCTGCCCACCTCGACAACTGGAGGGACTGCCCAGGACCCCCATGGTGAGAATTCCAGAAGGGTTAAGGAACAAAAAGGGGGGGGGGGCAGGAGGGAAAGACCAGTTCCTTTAATGAGGTGCAGCCTGTGTCTTGTCCAGACATGTCACACCACTGGGGAAGAGAGCTGAGGAAACAGCTCTCAAGTGCTCTACTGGGAAGCCCAACCACGTGCCCTTTTCACCCCTTTTGGAAAAGGCTCCCAACGCTCTCTCAAACCTTACTAAGACCTACCTCTAGCTTGTTTCTTCTAAAGTCCCCTTCACATGAAGGGGGCCCTTCTCCCCAAGTCCACCACCTCAGTCAGGCATAAAATGTGAGTGCCTCTCAGGCTGACCGCCTCTCAGGCTTACCCACAAGTGGAGAGGAGCTCCCTCCTGACCTTCCCCTCCTCCTCCAGGCCCTGCCCGTGGACCGGAAGCCAAGCCTGGAACCCAGCCACCCACCCCCGACACCCCCAGGCCCAACATTTGGGGGTAGTC
>NW_006400028.1:3153215-3154020 GCF_000299155.1 Elephantulus edwardii
CTTTTCACTCATTTATTGTTATACATTTTCCTCCTTCCCACTCCCTTCCCCCCAGTTAACTTTTTAAAATAATTTATAATTTTTGTTGTTGTTGCACATTTTTCTTCCTTCCCTCCCCTCCTCTCTCCCCCAGGCCACCCACCAATGCCTCCCTTCTTCTAGATTGTTGTCATATGAATAATACCTGACCATATATTCCTTTCAGACAGTTCTTGTCCTCATCTGTTCTACTACAGTGTTCATTATCTATGCATTCCTTTCTCATTCTCTGCCCACCCACCCCCATTTGTCCTATTTCGTTACAATGGTGTATATAGTGTTTACCTTTTGTGACTGAGATGTTCACTTAACATAATAATCACCAGGTTCCCCCATATTGTGCAATGCTTTATGAGCTTGTTGTTTTTCGGTGCCGCAAAATATTCCACTGTATGAATGTACCATAGTTTTTCTGTCCATTCATTTGTTGTTGGGCATTTGGGTACCTTCCATCTCTTTGCTATCGTGAATAATGCAGCAATAAACATGAGTGTGTATACATCTTTTTTTAAAATAATTTTAATGAACATTTACAGAGAATTTGGATTTCCATTCATTCATTGCTACACTTCTCTACCCGCCTAGCCCTCTCCCCTCGCCCCCTAGTTCGCTCCTCTCTTTCAAAAGTAAAAGAAAGATTCCCTCCCTGGTACACAATCCCCCCGCACCCCTCCCATTGCCCCAAGTACATTCCACTATGCAGCCATAATTGTGGACTCTTGTGATAACCATAATACCCTATCATACATCGCTTTTAAATTATTCA
>NW_006400028.1:3154120-3166910 GCF_000299155.1 Elephantulus edwardii
CGTGGACCGGAAGCCAAGCCTGGAACCCAGCCACCCACCCCCGACACCCCCAGGCCCAACATTTGGGGGTAGTCGCACCCCTAGCACGTCGGACATGGGTGAGGATGGCCGGGTGGCCAGTGGAGGTGCCCCAGGATTGGAGACCTCAGAGTCCCTCAGTGACTCTCTCTATGACTCACTCTCCTCCTGTGGGAGTCAGGGCTGAGGCCTGTGCCACACAACAACTCCTCCCTGGAGCTGGGGGCCACAGACTGGACTGACTACAGGCTGTTTTTCACGGTCAGTGGGGCCCCTCCCTGAAGGGACCAAGGAGGCAGGTGGATAAGGAGGTGAAGGGAGTCCCTGGCATACCCCGCTGCTCATCGCTGCTGTGGACAAAATGACCACTCTCAGCTCAGGGAGAGACCTCATCCTTGGCCCCTTCTCTCACCCCAGAGTAAGGCTCTTCAGAGGGGTTGGGGGCCCACAGCTGCTGCGCCCCTTCCCCCTGGCTTCCACTCTAGGCTGAGCCATCTTGTGGTGCTGGGCTTCTTGCCCGCCGGCTGTGCCATCTTTGCCCAACCCGGCTGCACCCCCACCCAAAGCCCCCACGGGCCAGACCAAGGCCCCAGTGCCGGTGGAGTTTGCGGTGAGGGGACCAGTTGCCTTCTCTCTCTGTCTGCCCTGATCCTCCCTGCTGTCTGGATGGTGCTGCCCTCCCCTGCCCCATGTCTTTGGGGTTCATTTGTCTGTCTTTTTTGTTTTGTTTATATATATATATATGTTAAAGCTCCTGCCCCAGTCCTCTCCCCACAACCCCACACTGCGGTTAATTTATCTGTTGTTAAAAACATGGCTGCTCTGCTTCCGGCCTCTGCTTCTGCCGAATCCCTAATAAAACATGGCGGCCCCTCCCTGCCCCCGACTTGGCTTGTTCTGTGAGACAACTCAGGATGGACAGATCAGCAGGATAGGGAACCTGGACTCTACCCTAGATACCTTGGTGAGGCAGCCTTTCTCCCCCTAAGACTGCTCGGTGAAGGCACCCTAATACGTAACTGTGGAGTAGGGAAATGCACCTGGAGTAATTAGCTGGGGTTCAGGATACGCCCATGGCCCATGGCTTGGGGCAGACTGAGGCTGTGCTGGCTCTAGGGATGGAGGTGGCAAAGATGACTGAGTCTAAACCTGAAGACCTGTACATAACAGGTGGGGTGGGACAGGTGAGACCCTGAGCTACAGAGTGAAAGTGAGTAATGTGTCTGTAACTTCACTTACTACATGGCAAGGCATGAATCAGTTTCAGGCTGTTGCTGCCCTCTTAACTCCTCAAACTCCAGACTTTGCTTAGATCCTAGTATACCAGATTCCAACCATAAATTCCTATGGCTATGCAGTTCTACAGTTAGAAAGTGGAGGCTGTAATGAGGCCGTGGGAGGGTCTCAGTTTTTTCAGACCTTCCTCATGCATACCCCAGAATAGATGTGTCTTTACAGCCCTTGCGCTGGGAAGGTCTGTGTCCACTGGCTTGCAAGATGTGCCCACCCAAGGCAGTTCTTGCTGCATCTGCGTGACTAACAGCTCTGATGCCCATCTGAATAGCAAGCACTCTCAGGACCCTGGTCATGCAGCTGGGACTCTGGACACTGCAGTCATGGTGGGAGTAAGAGGTAGGGGCTCTGTAGTGGACAAGAGTGTGCCTCAGAACCACAGGTGCAGGCTCCTGGATAGAGAGTAATGTTAGACCCATTCAAAATTGTTACACCACTGGAGTCCAGCCCAGAAAGGTTGAAGAGAGGGAATATGACAGTGCTGCTTCCAATAATGTCTCTCCCGCTACCTGTGCTCTTCAAGGGCGGTGACGTAACTGTCACATGTCGCCTACCCTCATGCATCCGAATCCCACGTAGCCCTGCCAGAGACGGCAGCGCCCTCATTTTACAAAAGAAATTGAGGGACAGAGTCAGTGATTGCCCAAGGCCCACAAAGTGGTGGCCACTGATGGGGTAGTCTTAGACACACACACTCTCTCGTGGCGTTTCTTATAGAAATTATTTGGGGAGTGGAGGAGGCAAAGAATATCACACAGTGCAGATCCAGGTTTGGTCCTGAAATCTCAAAGCCAGAGTAACAAGGCACAATTCCTCAATTAGGGAAAGTTCAGGTAAAGTTCAGCAGCACAAATGCACATCTGGTTTTCTCAGTCATCCAGCCAGCAAGACCTTTAACTGTGGCTTCATTTCCATGGTTCCTCTGGTTACACCTTGCCACAGTCTCCTCACCCTCTCTCCACCACCATTTTCACAATGTAAAAAGTGCTCTCTTAATATTTGGTCCCACAGCCATTGATGATTTGCAGGTAGCTGGAAACCAGGTCCCCAGAAAAGGATAATGCAATGGATAGAAATGCCAGTTTTCAGGGTTACTGACATCAAAGACCACTCCCTGGCTTCTCTAGCTATTACTTTTCATTTGAAGGATCAATAATACTCCTTTTACCACCATCTATATTCATGGAAGTATGTAAGTCAGCTACTTACTTTCTTATGTCTTAATCCCTCCATTTGTCATTATTTTTATTTGCCCAGCCCTATGAAACAAATCTGCTGTCAGGGACTTCTCCAGAGTACTGAGAAACAACAATGTCAGTCTAGAGACTAGGTTGAGCCTGATTCATGACATGTTCTTCATAGTTATTTGCTATGCAACAGAGAGCTGGATAAGGATGATAGAAGAAGAATCAATGCCTTTGAGTTGTGGTGCTGGAGAAGAAAGAATCTTGACCATATCGTGGACTGCCAAGAAAAATAAGTCTGTCTTAGAGAGAGTGAAACCAAGTTTCTCCTTCGAGGCTAGGGTTTTGAAGTTCCATTTCATATACTTTGGACATGTGGCCAGGAGGGCCCAATCCTTGTAGAACATCATGCTCGGGATGGTGGAGGGAAGTACAGGAGAAGAAGACCCCGGATGAGATGGGGTACTGGATACAGTGACTAGGGCAAGGAGGGTAGGTGAATCAGTCAGTGAGACTGGCTCAGGATAGGGCAGGCTTCAGAACTATTGTACATAGGGTCACTATGAGTCACAGGCGACTTGATGGCACATACCAATGACAGCAACAATATCATTAAAGAAAATAACAAGAGCACTGGTGTAGTCCATATAACTTGTCCCGCTAACATCCTAGTCAGTGGTTCAAATCCACCAGCAGCTCTGAGGTAGACGACCATCCAGTCTCCTCCAGGTAAGATTTACAGCAACTGTGTTTGTGAGCACTTGGTTTTGTTTAAATGTCAGCAACAATATTTTACCTCTTCTGCTCTTGGATCCCCTGATGACACAAATGGTTTTAAATCACTACTAACTAACAGATTGTTGCTTCTATGGACCCAGAGGTGCCACAGAATAAAAATGTCTGGATAAGAGAAATCACAACCCTTCAAAGTATGCAGTTCTTCTCTGATATATATGGGATTATCATGAATCCGATTCGACTTGATGGGCAACTGACAGCTTCCACTTCCAGATCTCTGTTCCCGTTTTGTGGGCATGAATGTGCTATTGCTACGCTTCTTATCTCTGCCTGCCCTTGCTATGGTTTTTGAAGCCCTTTACGCTGTTTGAACTTGAAGGATTATCTCATTTCCTGTTAGAGCAGAATCGTTTGCCTGCAGGATATTTATCCTGTTTCCCTTCCAGAAGAATCTTGGATGGTGGCTTTGACTCTCAACCTCCACCTCTTACACTGAGACCAATGGGTCAGTCTGTGTTCCTGGCACCAGTGACCAGTCGTCTGCAGCCTGGCTCTGATTTCTGATGTTTGCTCGTGCATAATAACATGATGGTCCCTAGAGTAGTGCAGATTGGCTGGGGAAACAAATGTCCTGATGTCAGTCATCAGGATAACTCCAGCCATACCAAGGGCACAGAGCCAACCGTTCCCCACCAACAGTTCCAAGATAGTAACTCTCCCTCCTAATTATCTCGACAGTAAGAGGGGGGAGTGCAGCTGGGTCCAGACATGCAGCACAGCAGCCCACAAAGCTGTATGTGCCCTTCATGTAAATGTAGAGCAGACGGAATAGTCCACCTAAAATAACTCTAGAGGGGGACATGGAATTTTAAAACAACCTTGGGAAACCGCTTTTTCCTTGCAACTTTTGAAAGGGTTTGTCTTGAAGACCACTTTTTCTTCACCATGACAGATACAGGGCAAACTCTCTCTGTAAAATTAGTGACTTCACTGTTCTCTAAAACCATTGAGTAAATGATTGTATTACTAGTGGATATGACTCCTTGACAGAAGAAGAATCTATGCCTTTGAGTTGTGGTGCTGGAGAAGAGCATTGGATATATCATGGACACCAAGAGAACAGACAGATCTGTCTTGGAGAGGGCAAAACCAAACTTCTCCTTGGAGGCAGAGATTTTTAAACTCTCACATACTTTGGGTATGTGGCCAAGAGAGACCGGTCTTTGAAGAAGGAACTTATGCTTGAAAGGGTGGAGGGACAATGCAGGAAAGGAAGACCCTGGATCAGATGGATTGATACCTTGGGGCGATGGGGGTAAGTGTGTTGGAGTCACTGAGACTTAATTCAGGACAGAACAGGGTTCAGAGCTATTGTACATAGGGTCACTATGAGTCAATCAATTCGATGGAATAAAACAACAACAACAATGACCCCTTTTTCTGAGTATTCCACACATAGAAAGCAAAAACGGCTAGAACCACTACTATCCCTCCACCACCTTCCCCAGCCAGCCACACGCAGCTCCGCCACGGCAGTAAGATGTCAGCCAAACACTGAAAACAAATTCTGCTTTCCTGGGCACCTTGTCTTCTGCAGGAAATGTGTCCAAATGCTAATTCGGGTGGGGGGAGAGTTGTTTCTGGGTGACCACTGAGTTTTATTTTCTACTTTACCCTCTCATGGATTTTATACAAATTATATGTTTTGATTTTCAGAATATACCATTATGCTTTGTAGCAAGCACTCATTGTGTAATCACATGTGAATTATATAAATGGTTTTTTAAGACAGAAATATGAAGTAAATAGAGACAAGTATATCTGTGATGTTGAGGGAGAACTTTAGGAATTTTCTTCATCATTAAGAACAAATTATACAAAACAACTATGAGATATCATCTCACCCCAATAAGAATAGCAAAATTTAACAGAACAGCAAGCAACAGATGCTGGCGAGGTTGCAGAGAGACTGGGACCCTTATTCATTGTTGGTGGAAGTGCAACCACTATGGAAGGCTGTATGGAGCTTTCTCAAAAAGTTGAAAATAGAAATACCATTTGACTCAGCAATCCCACTACTAGGAATTTACCCTAAAGAAACCATAAATGGCACCCAAGTAGATATGTGCACACCCATGTTTATTGCTGCTTTGTTCACTATAGCAAAGAGCTGGAAACAAGTGCCCGTCAACAAATGAATGAATAGAGAAGCTTTGATATATTCACACAATGGAATACTATGTTGCATTGAAAAACAAGGAACTCATGAATTTTTATACAAAGTAGGTGACCCTGGAGGACATTGTTGTTGTTTTTGTTGTTGTTGTTGTTATGTGCCATCGAGTCGCTTGCGACTCTATGTACAAGAGCCCTAAAAGCCACTCTATCCTGTGCCAACCTCACCATCTCCAACACACTCACATAATTGATCCATCTCATCGAGGGTCTTCCTCTTCTGCGCCGTCCCTCCACTCTTCCAAACATCATGTCCCTCTCCAAGGACCAGTCCCTCCTTGCAACATGCCCAAAGTATGTCAGACGAAGCTTCAGAATCCTTGAATCTGAGGAGCATTCTGGCTTCACCCTCTCCAGGACAAACCTGTTTGTTCTCCTAGAAGTCCATGGTAATTCAGCACACTTCTCCAGCACCACAGCTCAAAGGCATCAATTCTCTTTCTATCACCCCTGTTCATCGTCCAACTCTCCAATACATAGCACGTAATTGAGAAGACTATAGCCTGGATCAGGTGCACCTTAGTCTCCAGTCTGACGTCGTTGCTCTTCAGTACTCTTGAGAGGGCCCTCACAGCCGACTTTCCCAATGCAATCCGTCTCCTGATTTCCTGCCCACTGTTACCAGGGGTGTTGACTGTGGGACCAAGTAAACTAAAACTGTTAACTATCTCAATCTCTTCACCATCCATACTGATACTGAGTGAAATATCTCAGTCACAAAATGGCAAATATGGCATCATGCCACTCTTACAAAACAGGACTGACATGGGGGTTGGGGGGAACTAAGAAAAGAAGAGATAAATAATCTACACGACATTATAACAGATGACGGAGAGAACTATATAAAAGGTGTATATGATTAGGTATTATTGACATGACAAGAGTCCAGAATAAGAGCTGCACAGTAAAGTGGTCCGGGGTGGGAGTAGGGTCTGTATAACAAAAAAGGAACTATTTTACCAAAGAAAAAAGTGATGGCGGGGGGGAGGTTGCAGGAAGGAAAATGTGCAACAGTGAACTATTGGAAACCCACGTTCTTTATAAACTTTAATTAAAATCTCAATTTTAAAAAAGGGAGGGGAAAGAACAAGTTATAAAAACACTCATTTCTGGTAAGAATAAAAATATATACAATAGAATTTTGTTCAAGGAAAACTGAGCATCCCTTTTACACTCTGACCCACGATCTCACTCTCCAGATATCACTCCAATCAACCCCAGGTTAACCTTTCAGGTGCTTTTAAAATGAATGTACCAAAGCGTCTTAATGTCTGTATTAGACAATGAGCTTGTCCTATCGTTACTGATCTGCTTCTTCCTTTTAGCACCTAATAATAGATCTTAGAGATTTTTGCAAAGCCCAAGGACCTCCTTCCATTGTATAAAGAAGTAAATGACTCCTGTTGTTGCATGGATTCCTACTATGACCCTATTTGACAGAGCAGAACTGTTTACAGGGTTTCTGAAGCTGTAAATCCCTGAAAGAGATGATGATGAGTCTGAACTGCTGGCCTTTCCACTACTAGTCCAACACCTAACCCACTGTGCTACCAGGGCTCCTTATCATCCATTGTATATAAAAATATGGCACATTTATGCAGCACATATTCCACTGTCTGAATGTGCCGTATTTATTCAGAAAGAAATGCTTATTCAGAAAACCTGCTTTGGAATTTGGACATTTATAGAAAACAGGATGCTTTGTCTAACTGGACCCATATTTATGAGCAGGTAGGTGGTTTCTGTTTTGTGATGGTAGCAAATGCTGCTGTGAACCTCCAAAATGTGTCTTTATTCACTTGTGTATTTCCAAGAGATACATGCATAGTATCACTGGTCATAAAGTATGTTTAATTTACATGTTACAGATAATAAATCTACTTATATCCTCCACAACATTGAGTAGGATCAAACTTTTTCTTATTAGCCAGTTTGGTGGGACCAAGAACTTATGTAGAGTCTTGAAATAGAAACAGTAGTCCACTGTAGTTACTCTACTAACTATAGTTAATAACAATAATTAGTCTACTACTAACAGAAGCAGGAATGGCATCCACTTCCTAAATAACATGCCTGCCTCTGGAAACTCTGTGAACTTTGATAAATGTCGATAGTTGTAGAGGGGTTTCAAGTCTTTTGTTCATAGGGTCGCTATGAGTTTTGCTCTACTCGAAGGCAATCAACAACAACAAATAGCAGACATCATAGTCCAGTGGAAGGAAGGACTTTGGCTTTTACTCAGTGTGAAATAGGGAGCCACTGGAAAGTGATGTAACTACACTTTAAGGTTTAATATACAAGCAGGAGACTAGGAATGAAAAGAAGAGATGAGGATGACCTGGATGAGAACAAGGCAGTAAAAACAACTGGATTTGCTAATGTAATTAATGTGAGGAAATGAGAGTTTGGAAGCTGCTGGGAGTATGAAGTTGTCATTAAAGGATATGGAAAAGACTAGTAGGTAATGCAATGCCAATTGGGTCATTGCCTTTTGAGTTGGAATCAACTCGTCATTGACCGCCTAGTGGGTTTTCAGAGGCTGTGAATTTGCACAGGAGGATATTTCTTTCTCCTGAGGAGCAGCTAGAGGATTCAAACTGCCTGCCTTTGGCTTGACCTTACAACTCCTTACTCACTAGGCTACCATTGCTCCAGTAGCACAGATTGTTGTTGTTAGGTGCCATTAAGTCAAGTACAACTCATAGCCACCCAATGAACAACATATCTGAATCCTGTACTATCCTGTGGCATCTTCACAATCTCTGACACTCACTGTGTCAATCCACCTGGTTGAGGATATTTCTCATCTTCCTCTCTCTTTCTCACCTTCCATCTTACCAAGTATGATATCCTTCTCCAAGCAATAGCCTCTTAACCTCTTCTTGGAACATGCTCAGAGTATGTGAGATGAAGTTTTATCATCTTTGCCTTCAAGGAGCAATCAGGCTTCATCTTCCCCAAGACATATGTGTTCTCTTGGCAGTCCGTGGAATATTCAGCACTCTTCTCTAAAACCAGAGCTCAAAGGCATCAATTCTTCTATCATCCTTATTCATCTCTCAGCAGCATAGTAAATGATTGAAAAGACCATGGCCTGAATCAGACCTTTGTCCTCAAACTAACATCATTGCTTCTTGATACTTTGAAGAGATCCCTGACTGAAGACTTTTGGTACCAAGTGTATTGATTGTAGCCCCAAGTAAGATAAAGTCATCACTGACAGTTTCAATCTTTTCTTCATTTATCATGATGTTGCTTATCAGCCCAATAGTGAGAATATTTGTTTTCTTGATGTTGAGGTGCAATCCATATTGAAGGCTGTATTCTTTGATCTTCTGCAGCAAGTGCTTCAAGTCCTCATTTTCAACAAGCAAGGTTGTATCATCAGTGTAATTGCTGAGTCTTCTCCCAATCCTGACAAACGAGAAGGAAGTAGCAAGAAGAGTTAAGTGTTGGACATGATAAATTTGAGATGTAAATTGGATAACATCCAAGTGAAGATTCCGAATTCAGAAAAGAGGCCAGGTCTGAAGATATAAATCAGTAAGTAATTAGTATTTGGCCGTTATTTAAAGCCAGAGGGCTAGATGAGATCACCACAGGAAGAAAGATCTGAGCTCTAAGCCCTGGGACTCTTTATCCATCAGAGATCAGAAAAATGAAGAAACAATAAGGAGATGAAGTTTCACCAAAAGACTGTGGAGTCTCGGAATGTTAAGTGAAAAAATGTTGCAAGAAAAATTAGATAATCAGGTTCTCAATTGTGCTGATATAACTGACAGGATGAAGAGTGAAAATTGTGTGGATATTGCTACATAGAGGTCAGTGATGAACAAGAGCCGTGAAGGAAAGGAAAGCATACTGCAGAGGTTCAAAAACTTCAGGAAAAGAAAACGGGAGGACAAACAGCTCTTAAAGAGCAGAGCAGAGAAGGGGAGGGGCAGTGGGATCAAGGAAAGAAGTCTTTAATATTTTAAGTCTTTTGAAATTATCAAACGCACAGAAATGTTTCAAGCACAAATCAATGACTTTTTCCCCCTAATCTTATGCATCCACTTCCTAAGCTACATGCCTGTGGAAACTCTACAAACTTTGATAATTTATGATAGTTATGGAAAGGCTTCAATACTTTTCTTTATAGGGTCTCTAAGAGTTGTGCTCAACTCGACAGCAATCAATAGCAATAACAATCATATGCAAGTAAGTTGCCAACTTGGTGCTATCTTGATAAAATATTTTAGTGTATACTATATATTTCCTAGGAATCTCTGGTAGCCTAGGGGTATAGAGCTGCACTGCCAACCCAAAGACCCCCAGATAGAATCTCCCGGCTGCTCCTCGGGAAAAAGATGGGCAGTCAACTCCCTTGTGATTTAGTGCTTCTGAAAACCAGCTGGAAGATCAGCCATTAATCAATTCTGACTCCATGACATGTAACAATAGCATGCATTTTCTACAACAAGGGGGAGAGAGAGGATAGATAGATAGATAGATAGATAGATAGATAGATAGATAGATAGATAGATAGATAGATAGACAGACACGCACTATATATATCCACAATATTGTATTGTTGTGTACCATAGAGTAAGAACCGACCCATAGCTGACCCTCCAGCAGGATTTCAGAGGCAATTAATCACACAGGAGGAGATTGCCCATTTTTCTGTGGAGCCTTGAACCGCATGCCTTTGGGATTGGAACTCAACTTCTTGCCACTAGGCCATTTACAATAACCAATAAAATTCTATTGAAAGGTCACCAATTGCTTGAATAATGGTTGTATAGCAATAATCTGTTCAGAATTATATATTGCATTGTCATATTTCTTCAGTCTCCTTCTGTATGAAACTCTGCTTTCCTAGACACATTTAAAGATTGCAGACTGTGATTTATATTTTTTTATTACTGAGTAAGTTCACTCCCCCGCCCCATTCTCATCCTTTTTTTTTTCTGTACAAGTTAGGTTTTTTTATCAAGAAAGCGTGTAATGCAACGAAACAGTCCATTTCCTAGAAGCATTTGTGATGGACGATGGAGGGGCCAGACTCCTTGGCCTCTTGCTTGCTGATCCACATCTGCCGGAAGGTGGACAGGGAGGCCAGGATGGACCTGCCGATCCACACGGAGTATTTGCGCTCAGGGGGAGCAATGATCTTGATCTTCATCGTGCTGGGGGCCAGCGCTGTGATCTCCTGCATCCTGTTGGCAATGCCTGGGTACATGGTGGTCCTGCCGGACAGCACGGTGCTGGCGTAGAGGTCCTTGAAGGTGGCAGTGTCACACTTCATGATGGAGTTTTGAAGGTAGTTTCATGGATGCCACAAGACTCCATGTCCAGGAAGGAGGGCTGGAAGAGTGCCTCGGAGCAGCGGAAACCCTCATTGCTGATGGCGATGACCTGCCCATCGGGCAGCTCGTAGCTCTTCGTCAAGGAGGATGAGGAAGCCACCACGGCCATCTCCTGCTCGAAGTCCAGGGCAACAGTTTCTCCTTGATGTCACGCACCATTTCCCGGTCAGCCGTGGTGGTGAAGCTGTAGCCTCGCTCAGTGAGAATCTTCATGAGGTCCAGACTCGGGATGGCATGGGGGAGGGCATCCCCTTGTAGATGGGCACAGTGTGGGTGACCCCATCTCCGGAATCCATCATGATACCAGTGTTTTGGCCAGAGGCCTACAGGTACAGCACGGCCTGGATGGCCACCTACATGGCAGGGGTGTTGAAGGGCTGGAGTATGATCTGGGTCGTCTTCTCCTGGTTAGCCTTGGGGTTCAGGGGAGCCTCCGTCAGCAGCACAGGCTGTTCTTTGGGAGTCACATGGAGCTCGTTGTAGAAGGTGTGGTGCCAGATCTTCTTCATGTTGTCCCAGTTGGTGACAACGCTGTGCTCAGTGGGGTCAGGATGCCTCTCTTGCTCTGGGCTTCATCACCCATGTAGGAGTCCTTCCGGCCCATGCCCGCCATCACGCCCTAGTGCTGAGGGCACCCCATGATGGAGGGGAAGACAGCCCAGGGGGCGTCGTTGCCCGCGAAGCTGGCCTGCACATGCCGGAGCCATTGTCGACCTCGGAGCCATTGTCGACCTCGAGTGCAGTGATGTCATCATCCATGGGGAGCTGGGGGTGGCAGGGGTGACGGCGGTGACTGCTCGGGGCAGACGAGCTCTCGGCTGTTGAAGTTCACTTTTATCACTTGGTTCCATTGACATTAGCGAGGCTTCTCTAGTATACATTTTCTATTTTCCCCTTTAAATTAGAAGGTTGTGAGAAGCACTTTGAAACTACACAAAGATTTCATTTTCATCCATCTTTTTACTTGTTTATTTATTATCAATATGGACTTAAATTTACTCTCTTCTCCAATAGTTACAAATCTGTTACTATCATCATTTATTTTGATGTTTAGATTAACAGTGTTTGGCCATTGTGTCTCTTCAAGTTAGTTGCTGTGGATTTTTTTCCTTTTTTACAAATCCCTGTCATTCTTTGATGATATGCTTACCATATGTTTTCTTCTTTTTTAAAAAAAATATGGAAGGCTTTGTGAATTTGTATGTCATGTTTGTGCAGGGGCCATGCTAATCTTCTCTGTATCGTTCCAATTCTAGTATATGTGCTGCGGAAGTGAGCACGATATGCTTACTTTCTGGCACAAGATTCATCTTGTCTCTGACTCAGCCCTAGAATTACTCATTTTTCTACAGGGTCTTGATTCCTTGTAGTTCTTGATATTAGATGTCATTGAGTCAACTAAGACTCAGAGAAATCCTTTGAAGACAGACCTGAACCTTGCCCTGTCCTGTACCATCCTCTCAAATCTCTGATAGGCTTGAGCCCACTGTTACAGTCACTGTGTCAATTCATCTTGTTGAAGGTCTTACCTCTTTCTCTGAC
This sequence comes from Elephantulus edwardii, assembly GCF_000299155.1. Lineage (NCBI taxonomy): Eukaryota > Metazoa > Chordata > Mammalia > Macroscelidea > Macroscelididae > Elephantulus > Elephantulus edwardii. The sequence continues at coordinate 3,166,482 of NW_006400028.1, forward strand.
CCTCCATTTTTCCAGCATGATGTCACTTTCTAAAACTGGCCCCTCCTGAAAGTATGTTAAAAGTATGTGAAACAAAATTTCACTATCCTTGCCTCCAAGGGATTAGTTAAGGAGGCCCTGAGGAGTACCCTGGCTGTACATCATTCAAGACAGATTTTGTTCTTTTGGCAGTCCATGGGATAGTCCGTGCTCTTCACCAACACCACAATTCAAAGGCATGAATTCATCTGTGGTTTTCCTTATTCATTGTCAATCTTCAGAGTGCATAGGAAGCAATTACAAATACCATGACTAAAAAAAAAATACCATGACTTGGATCGGGCACACTCACACGGCCATAGGATGTAGCCTTTAAACTATTGAAATTTCTCTTTAACATTTTGGAGAGGTCCTTGACAGCAGATTTTTCCCAATGTATCATATGTTTTT
>NW_006400028.1:3168442-3177314 GCF_000299155.1 Elephantulus edwardii
ACATTTCTTCATGTGCTTGTTGGCCATCTGAATGTCTTCTTTAGTGAACTGTCTATTCATATCCTGTGCCCATTTTTCAATTGGATTATTTACCTTTATCTTGTTGTGGTGACATCTTTTTGAGTGATGGCCCTGGTTTCTTTAGGGTCCAGTACCGGTAGTGGAATTGCTGAGTTAAATGGTATTTCTATTTCCAACTTTTTGAGAAAGCGCCAAACAGCCTTCCATAGTGGCTGTACCATTTTACATTCCCACCAGCAGTGAATATGAGTTCCAATGTCTCCAAAACCTCACCAGTATTTGTTGTTTGGTCTTTTGATTTCTTGACTGTTTAAACCATGAGTGTTGATTGGAGGTCAAGTAAAATGAAATCCTTGACAACTTCCACCTTTTCTCCATCTATCATGCCTAATTGTTCCAGTGGTGAGGATTTTGTTTTCTTGATGTTAAGATATAATCTGTATTAAAAACAGCAGCCTTTGATCTTCTACGGCATAATTCTCTTTAGCAGGAGATTCTGTTTAATAACCAAGATCTACAGGTTGGATATGCTCTTTGAAATCAGGATTTTGCTGCAGCCAGGCTCTAACAAGATTTTCTTAATCAGAGAAAGTTCTTATGGAAATTGTAGAATTTAGAAAACTTGATGATGCAAGAGAGATATAAGAGTAATTTTGGACTCTAGTGTCCACAGCAGCCCTGGTGACATAGTTCATGGGGAGTTGCACTGGAATCCAGCCAGACTCTCTTGCATTTCAAACCCACCAGTGACTCTGAGGGAGAATCTCCTCAGTGTGATTTACAGCCTCAAAAACCCACTGGGTCAACCATGAGTCATTTCTGACCCAACAGCAATGAGTTTGAGTTTAGTTATTCTTGATCTAAAAAAAAAATTATCCTAATAACATATTCTGTGATGAGTAGTGATATTTCTAAAGGTAATTGGTTACTGAGCATTTCATGCTGTGAAATACCTTGTCTCTTTTACTTTTTTTAAGATAAAAAGTAAAGATTGATTTGTTAGAAAGTTAACTTCCCTAGATGGGACAGACCTTCCACCTTGGAAAGAAAACGTGGAGGAAGCCTACCTTGCGCCCTTTAAAACAATAAGAATGCATATTAACTGGGCCATATTGTTATAGATGTGTATGTACTTACTGTGTACCGTCAAGTTGGAACCGACTCATAACCAGTGCTCAAGCTGGTTTTCAGAGGCAGTAAATTACATGGGAAAAGATTGCCCATCTTTCTCCCACGGAGCAGCTTGTGCAGTTGAATCACGTGCCTTTGGGTCAGCAGCACAACTCCTTATCACTAAGCCACCAGTACTCCCTCTGTGTATGCTAATGTTGTTTGGTGCTATCGAGTTGGGTATGACTCCTAGTGACCTTATGAACAACAGATCTGAACCATGTCCTGCTCTGAGTCATCCTCACAATCTCTGACTTGCTTGAGCCCATCACTGCAGTCACTGTCAGTCCATTTAGTTGAGGGTCTTCCTCTCTTTTGCCGACCCTCCACCTTTCCAAGCATGATGTCCTTCTCCAAGGAAGAACAAAGTATGTGAGACAAAGCTTTGTCATCTTTGACTCCAAAGAGCACTCTGGCTGCACTTTTCTCAAGATTTATCTGTTTTGTTCTTTTGGCAATTCATGGAATATTCAGCACTCTTCTCCAACACCACAACTCAAAAACATCAATTCTTCTTCTGTCAGCCTTATTCACTGTCCATCTCAGATACATAGAAAATACTTGAAAAGACCATGGCCTGAATCCATGTGCATACTACACATATATGAATAGATGCGTATGTATGTACTTGCATGTGGGTGCACAAGCAAGCACGCATGCGCGCGCGTGCGCGCACACACACACACACACACACACACACACACAAACTCACCCTTACTGCCACTGCGATATTTCCAATTCAATGACCCTCCACGGAATTTCCAAGGCTAAAAATCATAATAGGAGAAGGCCGCCTATTTTTATCCCATGGAGAGAGCTGGTGGATATGAACCACTGGAGATACATCTTCTCTGATAGTTCTCAGTGACTCTGAGGAAGTAAAATGAGTAATCTCCTCCTTTACAATTTACAACCCGAGAAATCCCATGGAGGTTAACTACGAGTTGATTCCTACTTGTCAGCAGTGTGTTGAGTTTTTGAACACACACACCCACACACATGTGCGTACACTGATGTCGATATGTAGGGAGGGTCACAGTGTGTCGGAATCAGCTCCATGGCAGTGAGAGTTATGATACATAGAAACTTTATGTATATTTCGGTGACATAGAAATTAAAAAAAAACTCATTGCCAATGAGTTTAGGCTTGTATAGTATTCAAAGTTGATTCCAACTCCATAGCAGTGAGCTTTTTAAGTTTTTACTCTCCATTATTTTGTGTAATCTCACTACACAAATCTATGTGTTCTTAGGTGCTGCTGAGTCAGTTCTGACTCATACAGATTCGTACAAAAGAACAGAACACTGTCATATCTATGGCATCCTTCAAAGCTGTGATTCAGCGCATTGTCACAGCCACTGTGCCAATCCATCTCACTGAGTGACCTCTGTTTTCACTCTCTGTTTTTTCCAACTTGATGTTCTTCTCTAGGCACTAGTCTTTCTTGATAAACATAACCAGAGTATGTGAGACAAAGTCTTTTCATTCTCACTTCTAAGGAGGATTCAAGCCAATGGTATATTCTATAATCTTTATTGACACTATAAATCAAATGTAGCAATTCTACTTTCTCTATTGATTATCCAGCTAATTTAACGCATGTATGAAGCACTAAAAATTACTGTGGCTTAGGTTAGGTGCACTTGAGGCCTCAAAAGTACATCTTTGCTTTATAGCACTTTGAAGAAGTCTTTTGCAGCAGGTTTGACCAATGAAGTATGTCTTTTGAGTGCTTGACTACTTCTTCTATGGATGTTGACCCCAGAGAAGTTAACTCATTGATAATTTTTAGATCTTATTGCTTTGTCATAGTATTGCTTATTTTGAGGATGTGAGGCTTGGGTTTTTGTGATAGTTTTGATCTTTGGTAACTTCTTCAAGTCTTCTTCATTTTCAGCACGCAAAGTTGTGTCAGTTGTATATCACAGATCTCAATGCCACATACTAATGCCAAAGATAAAGGAATTTATGATTTCTACGATCAGAGGATAGCAGAGATTCTGAAGTTGACACAAGATAGGGCAAGGTTCAGATCTGTTATTTATAGGGTCACTGTGAGTCACAGTCAATTCTGTGGCACCTATCTACAACAACAACAAGCAAATGTTGGATTTTTAAAACTTTTAATTGTGATTTTGATGAAAGTTTTCAGAAAAATTGGGTTTGCATTCATTCATTGTTACATGTTTTCTCCCTCTTCTCCCTTCTCCCTCCCCCAGTTCATTTTCTTTAAATATTCATTCATTGTTGCACAATTTCCTCCCTTCTCCTGCTCTCCTTCCCTCTACTTCAGTCCTCTTTGCAATGACCCTTGTCTTACATATAATTCCTAATCATGTATTCCATTTAAACAGTTCTCTTCTCATCTGTTCTAATACAGTATTATCTGTCCACTCTTTGCCTATTCTCCTCCCAGCATCCCCATGTTAGTCCTCCCTCATAACAGTGGTGCTATGAAGTATTTGTCTTTTTTATACTGGGACATTTCAGTCAGTATTATGTCCTCCAGGGTCACTCGTGTTGTGTAATGTTTTATGAGGTCATTATTTTTTAGGGCTGCATAGTATTTCATTGTGTGACTATACCATAGTTGTTCTTTTTTTTTCTCTCAGAATTTTATTAGGTGGCATTTGGGCACCATAGTTCTTCTATCCATTCATTTTTTGATGGGAATTCAGGTTGTTTCTATCTCTTTGCAATTGTGAATGATGCAGCAATAAACATGGGTCTGAATACATCTGTTTGGATGGTGGTTCTGGTTTCTTTAGGTCTAGAACAAGGTTCAGACATTTAATTCATAGGTTCACTCTGAGTTGTACTCGATTCAGTGGCACCTAACCACAACAACAGCTAATAGTCTATCCCAAGAAATTTGGAAGACAGCTTCCTGGTCAGCCAACTGGAAGAGATTCATATTTGTTCCCATTTTTTTTAAATGGAATGCAGAAATTATTGAACATATTTTTTTTAAAAATCCACCAGAATGCAGAAGTTATTAAACATTATCAATATCACATGCAAACAAAATCTTGCTTCAGATGATTCAAAGTCAAGAGAAAACAGCCAGAATATTCAAGCTGAATTTAGAAGATGATGTGGAACAAGGAAAGTAGAGAATATCAAGAAGAGTTTTGTCTGTGTTTTATTGATTATGCAAAGGCATTCAGCTGTGTCGATAATAATAAATTATAGTAACATTTCAAAGAATGAGAATTATAGAACATTTAATTATGCTTATGTGGAACCTTTACATAGACCAAGAAGCAGTTGTTCCATCAGAATAATAGAATACTACGTGGTTTAACATCAGGAAAGGTGTGTATCCCTTCTCCATGTCTTTTCAGTCTGTATGCTTAGCAACGCAGTACATCAACAGAAAACTGCCAGAAGTTCAAGCTGCATTTAGAAGAGGCAATGGCAGTAGGAATATCATTGCTGATGTCAGATGGATTCTGGCTGAAAGCAGAGAATATCAGAAGAATGTCTATCTGTGTTTTATTGACTATGCAAAGGCATTTTGACTATGTAGATCACAACAAATTATGGTTAACATTGAGAAGAATGGGAATCCTAGAACATTTAATTTTACTCATGCAAAATCTATACCTAGACAAAGAAGCTGTTATCTGAATGAAACAAGGAAACACAGTATGGCTTTAAATGGGAAAGGGTATGCTTCAGAGGTGTAACATTTTCCCCTATCTATTCAATCTGTATACTGAGCAAATAATTGTGAAGTCGGACTCTGTGAAGAAGGTAGTATGAATCAGAGGAAGACTCATTAACAACCTGTGCTATGCATATGACACATTTTTGCTCACTGAAAGTGAAGGGGATCTGAAGCACTTGTTGCAGAAATCAAAGACTACAGCATTCTATATGGATTGCTTTTTAATATCAAGAAGACAAATGTCCTTAATACTGGGCCAGTGGGCAGTATTATGATAGACAGAGGAAGGATCAAAATCACTAATTATTTCATCTTTGGATCCACAATCAACACCCTTGGTACCAGCAGTCAGGGAATCAAGAGACTTGCTTTGGACAAGTCTGCTGTCAGGGATCTTTCCAAAATATTGAATAGCAGTGATGTCAGATGGAAGAGTAAGGTGCATCTGATTCAGGCCATGGTCTTTTCAATTACTTGCTATGCATCTGAGAGCTAGACAATGAATAAGAGTGACAGAAGAATTAATGCCTTTGAAAAGTGATGTTGAAAAAGAATACTGAATTGTCACTGTCCCTTTGCCAGTGGAGAGCAGCAATACCCTGATGGCAGTAGGTGTGATGGAGACACACCACTCCGGGAGCACTGCAGAGAGCCCGCTCAACTTTATTGGGGATTACAGTGTGCTTATATACAGGCAAGTAAACAGGAAGATAGGATGGGGTGGATTTATAGATGTGGAGCACGCAGATTGGACAGGAGAACCTCAGCCCAGTGCAGGCCACTCCCAGCTCAACAGATTTGGCAGCCGTCTTCTCCATCTTCTCGGGTGGTGAGTTTTCTCAAGCCAGCAAAGCCAAACACAAGAGAGCTTTCTCTATCCCATATTAAGGGCTGATGGGTCAGATAGGCTTTCACTTATCCAGAGCTAGACGATCTGTCCCAGCAGGAGGCCTCCTCCTCCTCCCCAACATTCCCCAACACTGAAGATCCCATGGATTGCCAAAGAACAAAGTGCAGCCAGAGTGCTCCTTGGAGGCAAAGCTGACCTTCCTCTCTCATATTGCTAGAAGAAGCTATTCCCAGCAACAGGGTATCATGTTTGGAAGGATGGAGGGTCAGTGAAAGAGAGGAAGACCCTCATTGAGATGAATTGACACAGTGACTGCAGCAATGGGCTAAAGTGTATCAATATTAATGATAATAGCACAGGATAAGACAGGATTCAGATCTATTGTTCATAGGATCTCTATGAGTCATACTTGACTCAATGGCACCTAACAATAATAACATGATGAACAAATAATCTGGGAAGTGAATTCTATCAAGAAAAATATGGCATCCGAACTGGAGGAAGAATCATGACAACCTGCATAATATAGATGACATGTCTTGCTTGCATAAAGTGAAGGAAATTCAAAACACTCCCTGAAGAAGACCAAAGACTACAGCCTTCAATATGGATTATATCTCAACATCAAAATACCAAAAATCTTCCTAACTAAACCAATAAACCATGTTATGATAGGGAGAGAGAAGATTGATGTTGCTGCGGAATTCATTTTACTTGGGTGCACCATCACAATCAACATCCATGTAAGCAGCAGTCAAGAAACCAAAAGGCAGGGGAGCTCTGGTGGCCTAGTGGCAAGAAGCTGCACTGCAATCCCAGAGACGCATGGTTCAAATCCACCAGATGCTCTGCCGGAAAAGGAGGGACAATCTCCTCCTGTACCAGTCAGATCTGATCTGATGGTACACAGACACACATACACAAAATAAAAATAAAAAAAACAACAACAAAAAGAAACCAAAAGGCATGTTTCACTGGGAAAATCAGCAACTGGGGATGTAATCTGTAGGGAATTGCACTGCTAACCCAGAAGACTGTGCCTCTCTGGCGATTTGAAACCTCGAGTGGTTCCAGGAAAGAAAGATGAAGCTCTTACTCAACATCAGAATCTACATATGAAGAAGCTTGACAAACCCAAACAGCCCAACTCTAGAATCTGCAGTCAAAATCACAACAGGACTATTTCCTTGCAATGATGAATAATACTGCTATGAACATTGGTGTACAAGTCTCTATTTGTGCCTCAGTTCTCATTTTCTCGGGGTATATTCCAAGCAATGGAAAAGCTGGGTCATACAGAACTTCTATGCTCAGCTTTTTTGGAAGCGCCAAACTGCCTACCAGAATGGTTGTATGATTTTACAATCCCACCACAATGTATAAAACTTCCTATCTTGCCACATCCTCTCCAACATGTATTACTTGCTGTCCTGTTAAACTTTGTCACTGCTATTGGAGTGAGATGATATCTATTTGTGGTTTTGATTGACATCTCTCTTATTGTCAGTGATTTTGAGCATCCCTTCATATGTCTGTTGGCCATTCGAATATCTTCTTCTGTGAAAATTCTTTCCATGTCTTTTGGCCATTTTTTAATTGGGCTATCAGTCTTTTTCTTATAGAGGCCCAAGAGTATTCTGTAAACTTCCATTATGAGACTCTTGTCTGAACTAGTATTGCCAAATGTTTGTTCCCAGTCTCAAGAACATGGAAATGGCCCAAATGTCCAACTACAATTGAATGGATTGAGAAATTACTGTTCATTCACACAATGGAATACTACGCAGCTCACAGGAACAATGGTTTTGTACATTATTACCTGACTTGGGAGAGACTGGAGAGCATTATGTTGAGTGATCTAACTCAGTCATAAGGACAAATACTGTGTAAAGCCATTATTGTAGAATGAATATGAGGATCCAAGGGAGGGGAGAGTGGGAACAAAGGAGTGAGGATGTGTGGCGGGGGAGGATTAATCATGAGGTCATACAGTTTGGTGTGTGGGAGAGGTGAAGGGAATGGGAAGAATCTGTTGTGAAAAACAATGTATTCAAATTTTGTAAATAAACTAGTACAAAAATAAAAATAAAAAAAAAATTTTACTTTATACTAATTTTAAAAAATGGCCTCTCTCATTCAACAAAACAAAAAATCTGCCAAAGTGTAAGCAAGAAATATTTCTGAGAATGAATCTCTATGTAGAAAGAAACAAAACTAAAGTCAAGTAGCTCATGATAATTAACCATTTCCATCTCTTCATTTGCAAACACAGGTTCAAGAACATCTTCTTTCACTGGATCATTCTGCAGTTTTTAAAAATTTTTGGCATAGTTTCAGTCTGAAGCAGCATGTACCCAGAATAAAGAAGCTGAGAGTGAATCCTATAGAAATGTGGGAAAAGCTTCAAGAAATGAGCTCCTTTCTGGAATATTTCCTTGCTCAAACTTTAGAAAGTTCTGTGTCTTATTTAAATAAAACTAACGTTTCCTATACAATTCTACTCAGCTCTTTAAGAAATCAAGAGATGCTAATATCTGACTGCTAAGAGAGGGAACAATGTTGTTGGTTTCCACCCCCTCCCCCCAGGCTAAATTTAAACAAGAGATACATAATTTTAAGACAAGACATGATTATAAAAATAATGTCCCTGGTGTGCTGCCACACAAAGGCAAGCAGTTCAAACCCTCTAGCTGCTTTGTGGGAGAGAACTGAGCACTCATCTCCCATGCAATGTCCAGCTTCTAAAAACCTGCCAGAGGCTCAACTACGATTCTGTTCTGACTCTGTAACAATGAGATGAGTTAAAAAGTCACCGTTTTCAGATATTTCCAAGTAATCTTTGTAGATACCTCAGTGCATGTTAAGTCATTCACATAATTAAAATTAACAGTGGGGTTAAGAAAACAACAACAAAAATCTAGTCTCCTCCTATGGGATTACTTGCCTCTGAAAACCTGCTGGAGGAGTCAGCTATGGGTCGGTTCAGACTCAAAAACAACAAGAAGAAAAAATGCAGAGACGTAAGAATAATGGATGAACAGGACAGAATATATAAGGTCTCAACAATACAAACATAAAAGCAGTTCCTTCAAATCTAAAACTTCTGGGGAGCTCTGGTGGCCTAGTGGCAAGGAGCTGCAACTACAATCCCAGAGGCGCA
>NW_006400028.1:3177414-3180669 GCF_000299155.1 Elephantulus edwardii
ATATGAATGAAACATACTATAAAGGTATTATTATATGAAAATCAATAAAAATATTTTTTTAAATTCCCAACAGGAAGGGAAATGTTACTGTTAATGCTTACTAAATCAAGTACTTGGCGATTGCCTGACTGATCTTACATTTATCTTCATCCTTAGTCGTGCTCCCCTAGCCAGGATTTTCACTGGCTGGTTTTCAGAAGTAGATCTTCAGGCCTTTTCTACTATTCTGTCTTAATCTGGAAGCTCCACGAAAGCCTGTCCAGCATCATAACAACAGTCAGACTTCCACTGATAGATGGAGGTTACACGTGGGGTACATTGGCTGAGATTCAGACCTGGGCCTTCTGCATAAAGGACAAGAATTCTACCACTGAACCACTACTGCCCCAAGATGATGTTAAGGAAGTATTTAAAGAAGGACAAAATACAGGGGAAAGGCTAGAGTTAAGTGGTGTGAATGATTTATTGTTCAAAATGTTTTTTCTTGCCATTGACTTTGACTTTGCCACATAGAGAAACTGACTAGCCTTGCCAATAAACTGAGCAAATGTAGCAGCAGAAGTTTGGAAATCTCACCACCAGCAAAGAAGCAGCAGAGAATACAACATGTGTCTTTCGGGACCAAGAGCTCCTGTACCAGCCAGATCAGGGCCTAGAGAAGCAGCAGCAGCTGCAGCAAGAACCAGAGATCCTGTGTGAGACAGAGCTGGCCTTGGGACTGCTACCCTACAGGACCAGGGCTAGCTTGTTAGAGGACTCAAGAATATGGGTCGCAGAAGGGAGAGATTCCTTAATTAGTAGGACTAACAGAGCCTTGTAACATTGGACAAAAGCCACTAGGCTGAAGGCTGAAGGGCCTGTGAGCACTCTGAGAAATTGACTCTGAGTAATTATCCTGACTGAAAAATTGCACCTTTTTTGTTTTGTTTTGTTATTGTTGTGTGCCATCAAATTGAATCCAACCAGCACAGGAGGAGATTGTCTCTCCTTCTCCAGTGGAGCATCTGATGAATTCGAAACATGCACCTTCAGGATTGCAGTGCAGCTTCTTGCCACTAGGCCACCAGGGCTCCCTAAAGAAATTGCATCTTGTTGTAAACTTGAATTGTAACCTGTTAACTTCTCTAATAAGCCCCCAAATCATGATGAGTTTCTGTGAAGTCTGCATAGCTATTGCAACAGATTTAGGAGCCAGTAGGACAGAGGATTGGTGTGGAATTAGTAGAGAGAGGTACAGGAGTGTGGGGGCCACATCTGGCCTCATAGATACTGGTTTTGTATTGTGGATGTTAATGGGGGGGCAGCGTCCCCGTGTGGAATTAGTAGAGGTCAGACTCGGCAGTCCTCACATTACCCATGTTGCTTACACTTACTTTACAGGTTTCAGTGCAACCAAAGTTCATGTGAGGAGAGAAAGGATGTGAGAGCTGGAAGGATGTGGCGCTGTGTTCAGAGAGTGAAAGAACAGATCTGATGCAGATGACTAGAATGAGAAGAAGGTGAAAGTCTCTTGAGGGAGGATCAGGGAACTGAAGATGCTGAGTGACGCTAGCCACCCACAGGGACACTGAAGTATCCCAAAGTAGCTCTGGGCATAGAGGTAGTGGAATAGAGGAGACAGATAGACTCTGGAGAATGATTCATGTCGAAGAATTAGATGAGTAGATCAACAGGGAGGTAGGAACAAAGTGAGAGACCTCAACACTCATAGTCATCAGATCATACAAGTTGATGGGTAAAGGGAGGAGTGGATAAAGGAAATGGGAAAGATCCAGTGTGAAAAACAATGTATATGAACTTTGTAAATAAACCAGTTGTCATTATGTGCTATCCAGTTGCGTACAACCCATAGCAGCTCTGAATCCTTCCCTGTCCTGAGCCAGTATCACTAATTCCGACATACCAATCCCCATCACCCCAGTTACTTTATCAACCCATCTCATCCAGGGTCTTCCTCTCCTGCTCTGTCCTTTCACCCTTCTGAGCATGTTGTCCTTCTCCAAGGACTGGTTTTCCTGGGCATGTGTCCAAAGTATGTGAGATGGAGCTTCAAAATCCTCACCTCCAAGGAAAAACTTGCTTTAACTATCTCCAAGACAGACCTATTTTTTTTTTCTTGGTAGTCCATGGTATGTTCAAGACTCTTCTCCAGCACCACAATTCAAAGTCATTGATTCTTCTGTCATCCGTAATAATTGTCCAACTCTCTGATGCATAGCGAGTAACTGTAAAGACCATGGCCTGGATCAGGTGCACCCCAGTCTCTAGACTGACATTATTGCTTTACAGAAGTCTCGAGAGGTCCCTTACAGCAGATTTTCCCAATGCAATTTGTCTTTTGATTTCCTGACTGCAGTGCCAAGAGTGTTGACTATGGAGCTGATTATGCTGTAATTGTTAACAACCTCAATCTCTTCTCCATCCATCATGATACTGCCAACTGGCCCAGTAGTGAAAATCTTTGTCTTCTTAATGTTGAGCTTCAGTTCATATTGAAGACTACAGTCCTTGAGCTGCAGCAAATGCTTCAGGTCCTCCTCAGTTTCAGCGAGGAAGGTTGTGTCACCTGCATAACGTAGTTTGTTGATGAGTCTCCCTCCAATCCTGATGCCACATTCCTCCTCATAAAGCCCTACACTTCCCAAATGATCTGTTCTGCATATTGACTAAAAAGGTATGGAGACAAGATGCATCCCTGACACACTCCTTTCCTGATTTTGAACCATGCAATGTTTCTCTGCTCTGTTCTGAGGACTGCTTCCAGATCCAAATATAGGTTTCGCATAAGCACAATCAAGTGTCCTGGGATTCTCATTTTCCTCAAGGTTAGCCGTAATTTGTTGTGATCCACACAGTCAAATGCATTTGCATAGTCAATGAAACACAGATAGACATTCCTCTGGTACCCCTTGCTTTCTGTCAAAATCCATCTGACATTGATAATAATATCTCTAGTGCTGTTCTAAACCCAGCTGGGATTTCTGGTAGTTCACTGTCAATGTACTGTTCCACTCGTATCTGGATAATCTTCAGCAGGATTTTGCTAGTATGTAATATTCATGATACTGTTCAATAATTTCCACACTCTTTCGGGTCATCTTTTTTTGGAATGGAAATAAATCTGGATTTCTTCCAATCAGTTGGCTGCATAGTTGTACTCCAGATTTCTTTTTTTTTCTATAATTATATTTTATTAATTTTCATAAACATTTACAGAGATTTTGGGCTTCCACTCACTCATTGTTGCACTATTCT
>NW_006400028.1:3183297-3196258 GCF_000299155.1 Elephantulus edwardii
ATTACATTGATTGTTTTCCTTATGTTGAACCATCCTTGCATACCTGTTATGAATCCCACTTGGTCATGGTGGATTATTTTTTTTATGTATCATTGGATGTACTCCAGATTTCTTGACACAACTTGGGGAGGACATCCAGGGCAGCATTTGTTTGTTGAAATACGTGAATTGGCATTCCATTAATTCCTGGGGCTTTATTTTTTCCCAAGTCCTTCAAAGCAGCCTGAACTTCCTCCTTCATCACCATTGCCTCTTGACATTATTTGTTTCTTGAAATTCCTCTATGTCAACCAATTCTCCCCCTCCCCCCCCCAGATGTGTACTGTCAAATCAGATCTGACTGGCACAGGAGGAGATTGCCCCTCTTTCTCCAGTGGAGCATCTGGTGGATTCGAACCGCATGCTTTCGGGATTACAGTGCAGCTCCTTGTCACTAGGCCACCAGAGCTCCCAGACAATTCTTTTTGGTACAATGACACTGTATACTCATTCCATCTTCTTTTTACTGGTTTTATAAACCAGTATATAATAAAAAGTTTGTTTACATTTTAAAAAACAAAACATAAAACCTTTCATCATCATCAAGTCAGAACCAACTCTTAGATAACGCTCCAGCAGCTTTTCAAGACTCTAAGTCCCACCAGAGATTATCCGTCTTTCTTTCATATAGTGGCTGGTGAATTTGAACCAACAGAGTGCTGTCTTGAGGTCAGCCGTGCAACTTCCCTACAGACTAGGCTACAAAGGCTTCCTAAAGTGTCAGATGTTGTTGTTGTTAGATGTTGACTAGTTAAGTATGACTCATAGTGACTCTGAACATCAGATCTGAAACCTGCCCTGTCCTGTGCCATCCTCATCATCTCTGCCACACATAAACTAGAGATCATTGTTACAGTCACCATGACAATCTGTCTTATTAAGGATCTTCCCCTTCTTCACTAATCCTCCATGTTTGCAAGTCTTTATCCAAGTACTGGCGCCTCCTAACAACAGATCCAAAATATGTGAGACAAAGTTTCACTATCCTTCCCTCTAAGGGGAGCATCCTGGCTGCACTATCTCCATGACATGTTTGTTCTCTTGGTAATCTATGTTAATGCTCTTCTCCAGTACTGCAACTCAAAGGCACTAAGTCTTCTTCTGTCATCTTGATTCATTATTCAACTCTCAAATGCATAGCAAGTAATTGACAAGACCATAGTGCTTGGATCAGATGCACCTTAGTCTTTAAACTGACATCTTTGCCCTTCAGCACTTTGGAGAGGTTATTGACTACAGATTTTCTTAATGCAACACATCTTTTTATTTCCTAAGTTCTGGTACCAAAGTTGTTGATTGTGCATCTTAGGTGTTGTTGTTGTTATGTGTCATCAAGTCGCTTGCGACTCATAGCAAGCCTCTGTACAAGATCCCTAAAAGCCGTTCTATCTAGTGCCAACCTCGCCGTCTCTAACACTCTCATTCCCACCACTCCACTTACAAAATCGATCCATCTCACCGAAGGTCTTCCTCTCCTGTGCCGTCCCTCCACTCTCCCAAACATGATGTACCTCTCCAAGGACCAGTCCCTCCTTGCAACATGCCCAGAGTATGTCAGACAAAGCTTCAGAATCCTTGAATCCAAGGAGCATTCTGGCTTCACCCTCTCCAGGACAAACCTGTTTGTTCTCCTAGCAGTCCATGGTATATTCAACACTCTTCTCCAGCACCACAGCTCAAAAGCATCAATTCTCCTTCTATCATCATTATTCATTGTCCAACTCTCTGATGATTAGCACGTAACTGCAAAGACTATAGCCTGGATCAGGCACACCTTAGTCTCCAGCCTGAGGTCATTGCTCTTCAGTACTCTTGAGAGGTCCCTCACAGCTAACTTTCCCAATGCAATTCGTCTCTTGATTTCCTGGCTGCTGCTACCAAGAGCGTTGACTGTGGAACCAAGTAAACTAAAACTGTTAACTATCTCAATCTCTTCACCATCCATACTGATGCTGCCAGTTGTCCCAGTGGTGAGAATCTTTGTTTTCTTGATGTTGAGCTTCAATCCATATTGCAGACTGCAGTCTTTGGCTTTCTGCAGCAAGCACTTCAGGTCCTCCTCAGTTTCAGCAAGCAGCGTTTTGTCATCTGCATAACGCAGGTTGTTGATTCTTCCACCAATATTGATGCCACATTCCTCCTCGTACAGCTCAGCATCTCAGATGATCTGTTCTGCATACAGATTAAAAAGGTATGGAGACAAAATACATCTCTGACGGACCTCTTTCTTGATTTTTAATCATCCAGTGTCTCCCTGCTCTGTTCTGACGACTGCCTCTTGGTCCAAGTATAGGTTTCGCATTAGCACAATCAAATGTTCTGGGATTCCCATTCTTCTCAAAGTCAGCAATAGCTTGTTGTGATCCACACAGTCAAAAGCCTTTGCATAGTCAATGAAGCACAGATAGACATTCTTCGGTATTCTAGTATTCTCTGCTTTCTGGCAAGATCCATCTAACATTAGCTATAATATCTCTAGTACCAAGACGTCTTCTAAATCCAGACTGCACATCTGGAAGTTCTCTGTTGATATATTGTTCCAAATGTTTTTGGATAATTTTCAGCAGAATCTTGCTTGCATGTGATATCAATGATATTGTTTGATAATTTCCACACTCTTTTGGTCACCTTTCTTTGGAATGGGATCTTAGTACAATGCAATAATTGACAATTTCTATCTTTTCTCCATATATCATAATTTTGCCTTTTGGCCGAGTGGTGAGGATTTTTGTTTTCTTGATATTGAGATGTAATTCATACTGATAACTGTAATCTTTGATCTTCTGCAGCAAGTACTTCAAGTCTTCCTTTTAGCAAGCAGGGTTGTGTCATCTGCATTATACAGGTTGTTGATAATTCTTACTCCAATGCTGGTGTCACAGTTTCTTCATAAAGTCCAGCTTCTCCCATATTTGCTTGGTATAGAGTTATACAAGTATGGAGAAAGGCTACAGCCCTGACACACACCTTTCTTGAGTTTAAACCATGCATTGTCTCTTTTGCTCTGATTGGACAAAGTTTCCTGGTCTACATTACAGGTTTCACATGAATACAATTAAGTGTTCTGGGATTTCCATTCTTCTCAATGTTAACCACAGTTTGTTACAATCCACACAGTCAAATGCCTTTGATAAAGCACAAGTCTTTCTGGTACTCCCTGCTTTTAGCCAAGATCCATCTGACATCAGCAATGATACTGGTATAATGGCTTCTTCCAAACCCAGCTTGAATGTCTGGCAGTTCTCTGTCAATGTACAGTTCAAGCTATTTTTTTAATAGCTTGTTTGTTTTGTTCTAGCCAGTTTTGAGCAGGGGACAGTGGGACCTTAAGGCAGCAGAGGGGAAAAAACACAACAACAACTCAAGCAACCAAAACCCAAGTAGATTCTGCTTGCTTCCTGGGCAAATGCTGCCCCTTCGATCTTGTTAATTGTTCTCTAAGGAGTCCTTCTTCCCTGGTGTTAGTGAGAACTTTGGGGAAAGTGTGGGGACAAGAAGTTACAAACGTCAGCAGAAACAGAGTATCAGAACTTCTGCAGATGGGGCGATGGACTCAAACCACCAACTCTGAGGTTAGCAGTCAAACGTTTTAACATTGTGCTAGCAAGGTTTCTAAAAGTTACCAGGAAATCAGATATCTTCACTGATCCTTGTGGAAGTTAGAAAGCACTTGGGATCCTTCTCTATAGCTAGAACACTCCTATTAGCTATTTTAAAGCCACAAATATACATTGTTGTTGTGTACCGTTGAGTCAGAACGACCCATAGCTGACCTTCCATCGGGTTTTCAGAGATAGGAGGAGACTGTCCATTCTTCTTCCGCAGAGCAGCAGCGTAGCTTCTTGCCTAGTACTAGGCCACAAGAGATACCTATAATGTTTCCTTTTGACTCTTTAAAATATAAGAACAGAAAACCTTTTCCCCCTTCCAGAACAATAAGGAAAATATGTTGCCACCAGGTGGTGCAATGTACAAAGCGCCCACTGGAGAGGTTTGCAGGCCTGAACCGCCACCAAGTGGCGAGAAGAGGAAATGCAGGGTACTTTACATTTGTCACAAATCCTGCCAACTCTTCAAAAAATACGGAGAATATGAATATGTGGATTTGAAAAACATAGATTTCCCCCCCCCCAAGGACATCTTTGTTTCCAGCAGGGCTGGCCCTCACAGTCCAGCAACAAAGCCTTCTCTGCAACCCATCCCAAAGTAAATGGTGTTAGCAAGGAAGCAGAAGTATCTTTGGTCCTTCTTTGCATCTGTCCTCTTAACCCCTTGTAGAAGGCTCGGGGTCCTAGGGATAAGGAATTGGGTGCAACACAAAGGAACCCACCAGCTGCTTCGTGAGAGAAAGAGGGGCAATCTGCTCCCGTGTGATTCACTGCCTCAGGAAACCCGCTGGAGGGTCCGCTGCAGGTCGGTTCCGACTCGATGGTACACAACGTCCCAACTCCAGGACATTCCTCTCCACACCGTGACCTCATTTAAAATCTCATTTCCTCATCTATCTCCTGTTTATTCAAATATTTACTGAACAATTATTGGCTAAAGAAAAGCAGGAGTACTGCAGCGGTGGAATTGCCGCTCGCACAGGAGACCTGGGTTCTCATTGCTGACCGGCGCACCTCGTGGGCAGCCACAGTGAAGAACCGCATGTTCTGATGACATTTTTCTGTAACGTTTTGAGGAACCTTCAGAGGCCACTAGACTGCTGGTTTTTACCGTGTACGTGGGACTCCTGGTGGTGGAATCCATAGAGAGTTGCACAGCAACCCAAAGGTGGAGCTTCTCTGGTTCAAACCTAAGAGCGATTCTGTGGCAGAAAGAGGAGCAATCTTCTTTTATGGGACGAGTAGCCTCTGAAAACCCGTGGGAGGGGCGGCTATGAGTTGGTTTTGCCCCAATAATGAAGGGAATTTTTTGTTTGTGTTTTGGCTTCGAGGCTACTGCAGAGCTGGAAACAGGAGAAGGAGAATAGGACAAGTTAAAAACACAGCAAAGACTCCAGGGCAATCTTAGTGAAATTCATGTTTCTTGAATAAATGCTGTGGATATTGTTGCAAGCCTTGATTAACTGCAGAGTCATAAAAAGGTTGATTTTGACTTTTTGTTTTTCTTTCTGTTTGTGTTCTCATTGCTTTTACAGAGAAATGGATTTTTCAGGAGTCCTACTCTTCCTTGCCTATTGAGGTCTGATCGAAAATCTTTTCAAGTTTTAAAAACTTTGCTCGGCACAGTGCCCTTGAGAGTGATCTAAGTTAAGTGTGTGTATCAATGGATCATTCCTTTTTATTGCTGAATAGTAGTCCATGGCATGGGTATACTTGTGGAAGGGCATTTTGGCTGTTTCCAGTTCCAGATTATTATGAACGAAACAACCATGAACATTGTGCACAAGTTTTGGTATAGACATGTATTTTCACTTCTTTAGAATAAATATGTAAAGGAAGGGTTGCTGGATTATTTAGTAAGCATATTCTTCATTTTTATAAGAAACTACCCAACTACTTTAAGAGAAGTCAAACCCTTTACATTGTCAGAGCTGTGGGTCAGACCCCATTGCTTCAGGTATTTTCTAGTACTTCATCATATTACCTTTTTAAAATTAAAAAGAAATCACAATAGGTGTAGTATTATCCCATTGTTGTTTTTATTAATATTTCTCTAATAATTATACTAAAAATCCTTTCATTTTCTTATTTGTCATTCAATAAAGTCAGTTGGTCTTTTTGGTAAAGAGTTTGAAGGAGCTAGCTTATTTTTATGGTCTTAAAATGTGCCAGATTATCCCCATACCTATCCCTGACCCCTTCCCTGACTCCCAGATTCACATTCAAATGAATCTGAATGTGTGTGGATGGCCCCCAGGCTCCGCGCTCTCAACATGCCCAGAGGTAACCTGTACCCAACCTGGTGTTGCCCCATGAAGAACTTTCACTGTGTGCTAAGTAGTGTTCTGTGGGTCCTTGGGTGACACAAATAGCCTGTGTTCAACTATGAACTTAAAGGCTAGAAGTTCAAATCCACCCAGTGCCACCTTAAAAGATTACCTGATAATCCACTTCTGTAAAGATTATTGCAAAGAAAACCCTATGAAGCAGTCTACTCTGTCACGTGGGATCACTGTGTGTTGAAATAGATTCAACTGCAAAAGGTTGGTTTGTTTGTTGTGTGAGATTTTTAGAAGCAGAATTGTAAGTGCTTTACATATTTAATTCATTTCTTCTTCACAATTATTATTGGTAGGTGCTCTGGGTCAATTTTCTTTTCAAGAACAAATTCTTTCCATTTCCCTCATCCCCTCACCCCCCATCAAATTGTACAACCCCACGATTAATATTCCCCTCCCCACTCCCTGCACATCCTCATCCCTCTGCTTCCAACTTCTCCCACCCCTCTTGGATCCTTATACTCATTCTACAATAATGGTTTTATATAATATTTATCCTTGTGGGACTGAGATAGTTCACTCAGCATAATGTTCTCCAGTCTCTCCCAAGATAGGTAATAATTAACAAAATCATTGCTCCTGTGTGCTGCATCCATTGTGTGAATGTACAATGATTTCTCAATCCATTCATTCGTGGTTGGACATTTGGGCTGTTTCCATGTTCTAGCAATGGTGAATAATACTGCTATGAACATTGGTATACAAATCTCAGTTCTCATTTTCTCAGGGTATATTCCAAGTAATGGAATAACTGGGTCATAGGGAATTTTTATGTTCAGCTTTTCCTCAAAAAGGCACCAAACTGCCTTCCAGAATGGTTATACCATTTTACAATCCCACCAACAATGTATAAGAGTTTCTTTCTTGCCATATCTTCTCCAATATTTATTACTTGCCATCCTGTTAAACTTTGCCACTGTTACTGGAGTGAGATGGTGTCTCATTGTGGTTTTGATTTGCATCTCTCTTATTGCCAGTAACTTGGAGCATTTCTTCATGTGTCTGTTGGCCATTTGAATATCCTCCTCTGTGAAAATTCTTCCCATGTCAATATAAAAAAAAAATCAATAGGATTCCTCTACAGTAACAAAGAGAACTCAGAGAAGGAAATCAAGAAAGCAATACCATTTACAATCGCCAACCACAAACTGAGATACTTGGGAGTGAACTTAACTAGAGATACAAAAGACCTAAACAATGAAAATTACAGAGCATTTCTGCAAGACACAATAGAAGACCTAAAGAAATGGAAAAATGTGCCCTGTTCATGGATAGGAAGACAATATTGTGAAAATGACAATCCTACCAAAAACAATGTATATATTCAACGTCATCCCAATCCAGATACCAAATTCATTTTTCAAGATTGAAAAGGAAATTATCCAATTTATTTGGAGAGGCAAGAGACCCCAAATAAGCAAAATACTTCTGAGAAACAAAAATGAGCTTGTAGGCATAGTACTCCCTGACCTCAAAACCTACTACACAATAGTAGTAACCAAAACATCATGGTACTGGTACAATGACAGGCATATAGACTAATGGAACAGAATTGAGAACCCAGAAATAGACTAAGCTATCTATGGTCAACTGATACTCAACAAGGAAATCAAAGCTATCAAATGGGGAAATGATAACCTCTTCAACAAATGTTGCCAGAAAAACTTGACTTCCACCTGCAGAAAGCTGAAACAGGATCCACACTCCACATCATACACAAAAAATCAACTCAAGGTGTATCAGAGACCTGCGAATAAAGCCCAACCATAACGTTCATAAGAGACAAACTGGGATCAAGCTTAGATAGAAGTGCCAGTCCAAGGTATAAAGAGACTGCCAAATACAACCAGAAATGCAAAATCTGAAGAGTATAAAATTGATGCATGGGACCTTCTACAGATTAAATCCATATGTACATCAAAAACTTCTCCCAATAGGATGAAAAGAAAACCTACAGACTAGGAACAAACATTTGGTAATACCATCTTAGACAAGAGTCTTATAACAAACGTTTACAGAATACTCCTGGGCCTCAACAAGAAAAAGACTGATAACCCAATTACAAAATGGGCAAAAGACATGGAATCAATTTTGATGCATAGTAACCTCATATGAAAGTAAAACAGCCCCATCAAGTTTTCTAAGTTATAATTTCTACAAGAACAATGATCAATCAAGCCTTCCTCCCACAGGTTGCTGGGAGGCAAACCATCAGTTTTCCTGTTAGCAGCCAAACACTTAACCATTGTGCCACTAGGGCTCATTAGCTTTCACAATATGATACTATGAATTAACTATGTTATTATCTTCTTTTTACAAATGGGGAAATGAAGCACAGAACTATTGTTCAACTGGCACATTGCTGGTGGGACCATTATCCACACCAACTCAACCATTCTTGGTTCTCTGGTCTGTTCACTTCCCCATGTCTAATCAGTCACTAAGACCTAGAGCTGCTGGGTTTAAAAAAGATTGCAGCACCAGAG
The DNA here is from genome assembly GCF_000299155.1 of Elephantulus edwardii. NCBI lineage: Eukaryota > Metazoa > Chordata > Mammalia > Macroscelidea > Macroscelididae > Elephantulus > Elephantulus edwardii. The sequence goes on from NW_006400028.1 coordinate 3,191,770, forward strand.
ATACCATAGCTGATGTCAGATGGATCCTGACTGAAAGCAGTGAATATCAGAATAATGTCTATTTGGCTGTTTTATTGTTTACTGTTTTATTGGCTATACAAAAGCATTTGATTGCGTGGATCAAAACAAACAATAGCTCACACTGAGAAGAATGGGATTCCCAGAACATAGACCTAGACCAAGAAGCTGTTGTCCGAATGGAGCAAGGGAACACTGCATGGTTTAAAATCAGGAAATGTGTGCATCAGGGAGTGTCCTTCATTATGAAGAAAGGGTGTCTAGAGATTCCACTTCTTTTCCAACTTTTTACTATAAAAAATTTCAAGCATACAAAAAAATTGGAATAGTACAATGAATATGGCCATCACTTTATCATAGTCAATATCAACCAATGACCACTTCATCTCTGCCCTCTTCTATGAAAACATTTGCTTCTTCTATCTGTTGCTACCACCCAACTGCATTATTCTAAAACCCTTGTTGTAGTTGTTATGGGTTGTCGAGTCCCTTGCGATTCATGGAGACCCTATGCACAATAGCTCGGAACCCTGCCCTATCCTAAGCTAGGCTTACTGTCTCCAACACATCCCATTATCCCAGTTACTGTGTCAACCCATCTTACACAGGGTCTTACCCTCTTGTGCTGTCCCTCTACCATACCAAGCATGATGTCCTTCTTCGAGGACTGGTCCTTTCTGGCAACATGCTGGAATTATGTGAGACGGAGCTTCAAAATCCTTGCCTCTAAGGAACAGCTTGGTTTTACCATCTCCAGGACAAATCTGTTTGTTCTCTTGGTAGTCCATGGAATTGTTAACACTCTTCTCCAGTATCTCAACTCAAAGGCATTGATCCTTCTTCTGTCATCTTTTCTCATTGTCCAGCTCTCTGACACATAACAAGTAATTGCAAAAACTATAGCCTGGATCAGGCGCACCTTAACCCCCAGACACATGGTTACTTTTTGGCACTCTGGAGAGGTCCCTGGGAGGGGATTTTCTCCCCGCAATTTTTCTTTTGATTTTCTGACTGCTGGTGCCAACCGTATTGATTGTGGAACCAATCAGGTTGAAATTGTTAACAATCTCAATCATGGTGCTACTGCCAATTGGCCCAAAGGTAATCTGTCTTCTTGATGTTGACCTTCTGCAGCAAATGCCTCAGGTCCTCCTCATTTTCAGCAAGCAAAATTGTGTCATCTGCATAACACAGGTTGTTGATGAATCTTCCTCAAATTTTGATGCCCCATTCCTCCTCCTAGACATCATATTAATTTATAAATATTTTAGTATGAATCCCTAAAATGAGTAACTTTTGAAGTTTATAATATAATCACTTTAACATGAACAATAGTTCTTTGCTATTGTTGTTGTTGGTTAGGTTCCTTTGAGGTGACTAGGGCTCATTAGCCACCCTAAGAACAATGGATCTGAACTCTGCTCTATCTTGTGCCATCCTCATATTGAGCCTATCGTTACAGTCACAACATCAATCCATCTCACTGAGGGTCTTTATCTGCTTCCTTGATCCCACTTTTCTAAGCATGATATTCATTTTCCAAGTTTCAGATGTATAGTAAATAATGGAAAAGTCTAGCTCCAATGTCCCAAGCACAAATGTCCAGTTCTTCCTGCCCTGTGAACTCCTCGATAATGCCTCCAGGCTCTCAAGGGAGTCGCATTCATTGCCCCTCACTCCCTCAGCCACCACTGCATCAGAATTCACCCTCACCTGTACCGAGTTGGACCCCAACCACCCATCACACATCTCCAAGCATAGGGGCCCAGCAGGTGCCAGCAGCAGCAATTCCAGCCCCTGTTCCTACTCCTCCAGCCATGCAGCCTGGCCCACCATCCCAGACTCTCCATCCTCCTCCAAGGCAGACACCCACGCCACCAGCCACACAGCTTCCACCACAAGTGCAGCTTTCGATTATGGCCGCTCCACCCGCTGACCCACCCCAGGAGCAGCCACTCGCAGCAGAGTACAGGCACCTCCGTTCCCACCCCCATGGCACCATTGCTTCCTCCACAGCCTACAACTTCAGGAATACTGCTGTGGTCTTTCTTATTTCATCATCTTTTGTTATCTCACCAGTTTAGACCAAAGTTTCTTTCTTTTTTTTAAAATTTTATTATTTTTGTGTGAGTGTACTGTCAAATCAGATCTGACTGATACAGGAGGAGATTGTCCCTCCGTCCCCAGCAGAGCATCTGGTGGATTCGAACTGGGCGCCTCGGGGATTGCAGTTGCAGCTCCTTGCCACTAGGCCACCAGAGATGCCCCCCAAAGTTTCTTTTTAATTAGAGACTTTCTTTTCCTTTTTGCTTTTCTCCTTGTACATAGCATAGAAGGAGGTAGAGGTATTTGTTTAGTTTTGACTTAGACCATGGCATACATATTTTGTGTTGTATTCTGAGACCTGAAAGAGATGCCAAGAAGAGTTTCTCCACTGCTTGTTCTTCTGTCACTTGTTGGTTCTGTATATAACAGAAATATCTGATCATTATAGATCACTAATAGAGCTCTGTTCTCAAAGCTTAGAACTTATCCTTGATCATTTAGTTCTCAGTAATGCTGGCCATTTCCAGGCTGGGAAAAACGAGCAGAAAGGCTGGATTCTGCAAAGGTGTGTTTCCTGGTGTTGGGATTGAGACTAGGGAGTGCCTCTTGTTCACAATAGGCCATAAATTGTTTGGATTTGGCCTCGCCTATGGCCCTTGGGCCTGGTTTTTGTGGATCTCCCGAATAAAACAGTCTTGGAAGCAGGAGTGGCATCCACGTCCAAAAAGCTTGCCTCTGGAAACTCTATGAACTTGGAAAAAGATGAAAGTTTTGCATTCGAGACTTTTGCTCATAGAGTCGCTATGGCTCATCTAAGACTCTACGGCACTTAACAACAACACATGGCTTGAATAAGGCACATCTTAGTCTTTAAACTGACATTGTTGCTCTTCAGAACTTTGGAGAGATCCCTGACAGCAGGTTTTTCCAATGCAGTATGTCTTTTGATATCCTGACTGCTGGTACCAAGGGTGTTGATTGTGGGTCCAAGATTAAATTCTTGATAATTTGTCAATTCTCTTTTTCATCTATCATCAATTGTCTAGTCTACAATTGTCTAATCCCCATCTCTCTCTTTTCCATCATGAATAGTTGTATCTTTCATCAACTGTCTAGTCTACATTAGTTACCATACTGCTGTGCAACTAAATGGTTTAAAACAGAAATAGGGTTGCGAGGTGGAGCAAGCGCGGCTGGCTGCAGCGCAGTATATGTGCTGCTGAAGCAAGCACGAGACTGTAAATCTTTTTTTTTTTTTTTCTTCTATAATTATATTTTATTAATTTTCATAAACATTTACAGAGATTTTGGGCTTCCACTCATTCATTGTTGCACTTTTCTCTCTACCCTCCTCCCAGTTTGTTCTTGTCCAAATGCCACAGTGCTTGTCAAAGCCAGTTCTGATTAATCTTCTTTGTCAGTGTATCCTTTGCCATTCCCTATCACTCCTCCCTGAGAGAGACTTCACCCTGAGTCATAAGGAAAAGGGGACGGCGTATTCTCTTAGCTACTTCCTGCTGAAAAGGGACGCTGTGGGTTTCAGGGTGAAGATCTTCTCTCACTACTCTAAAGGGCCCCTTTGGCAGTAGGAAACACATAGACTATTATGGAGATTGATTTTGGAATTCAGATGCACTCTTATTGATTGTGCTTGGCTGTACATGTACATATCCTTCAAGATGTATCATGGGGGTGTTGCAACCTAGAAGACACAAATTTGACTAACAAGTTATAAGTACATGAGTCCAAAAATTATGGAAAAGTAAAAGAAAAGATTCTTTCATTGTTTTACAAACCCTCCCCCAGGTCCCCTCCACCATGCAGCCCTCGAGACTGTAAATCTTAATAGGAGTAAAGTATCTCACCTTTTTCTGGGAAACTGGCTGATTGGATCCCTTTTCTATAGGTAACCTTAACACTGAATTTTACTCCAGCCTGATCCTGAACCCAGTTCCAGAGACAAAAAAGAAATACAATGGCCAGTTAAGGAAGCAAAGGAGGATGGAGCCTCAGGGTTTAGTCAGCCATCCCCACTGGACCCACCTGGGAAAACACTTTGCAGTCAAGAGGGGAGTAAATGTCAGAAGAACATCTTCTAACAGAACAAGAAGGTAAGCAGTTTCAACCCAAGACCACCAGCAAAGTGATAAAGTGTGCTCCCTTTCCCCCTTCACATCAATGCCCCTGTTCAGCATGAAGAAGCCAGAGAGTCTGCGGCCAATTCCCAAATGAGAAACCCACAAGTGAAAAAAGACAGTTTGTTTAATCACCACTGGACTACGCTTACCAATGCCCTGAATCATCTGGTCCCCACTGGATCCTTTTCATTTCCTTCACCTGCTCCCCCCACCAGCCAAATTGTGCAGCCCTGCAACTGCATCCCTGCAATTTTTATCCCTGCCCATCCTCACCCTTCTGCTCCCAA
>NW_006400028.1:3196911-3198718 GCF_000299155.1 Elephantulus edwardii
TTAGAGCTGTTGTGCATAGGGTCGCTATGAGTCGGAAACGACTCGATGGCACATAACAACAACAACATATATATATATATATATTGAACAACAACAAAAAATAGAGCAATAAATGTGTTTCACAGTTTCTATGGGTCAGAATTTGAGAATAGCCTAGCTAGGGAGTTTGGGCTCAATGTCTCGTAAGACTTTCATCACCTGAAAGCAGCTTGACACAGGAGGATCCACTTCCATTGTTTAGCAAGGTGGTGCTGGTCGTTGTCAGGGATTTCCCTAAGATCGAGTGCTTTCCAAATCTGTGACTGGGCTGGCATGCCAACTATGGGTTGGCATGAATATGAATGAAGTTGATGACAGTGGGCTTGATTTTTTTTGTTTGTTTGAGGTTCCAAGAAGCCTACATTGACGTTGTAGTGTCTCATAGCCTAGCCTTGGAAGTCACACAGGTTCTTATAAACTGAAAAACAAAGCAAACCCCTTTGTCACTGAGTCAATTCCAACTCAAACTGAACCTTTATCAGATTTCTGAGACTGCAAAGGTAGACTGCCCATCTTTTCTCTGCAGTTACTTGGGGGCTTCAAATGACTGGAAAACCCATGGCTTTTTGGTTAACTGCACAATCAATGCTGTCCTCTGCTACTAGAGCTCCTCCACTTTCCTGTTTTAGGAGTCACGGAGTTAAATGCAACTCACAGGGACTCGTGAAACAACATGCTGAAACCTATCCCACACAATCCTCCAGTACCATAATTTCTGTGCATGATGTGCCCACATAAACAGCACTCGTCTGTGCATATAATTCACAACATTCAGAGGCCAAACAAGGTCCACATTTCATTTGTTTTATGATCTGTAAGTCTGTTTTTAAAATCACTATGTTCCCCCCCCCTTTTTTTGTGACTTTTCCCCTCTTCAACTACTTTTTGTTGTTGCTGAAGAAATCAGGTTATTTATTCTTGGAATTTTCCATTTACTGGAAAATTCTCATGTTGTACTTTAAAACAGAACTTAATGATTCAGATTCCATTCCCCCCAATTGATGTGTTTTTAACTTTCATTAGGAGACACATAGTACCTGGTTGTCTTATAATATGATCTCAGTAGCTATTAGTTTTGCTTTGCTTCATTATTTCATCAGTCTATGAAATAATGATAAGCCCCCCCCTCTAATTCCTTCATTTATTGGTTGCAATGTATCTGTAGAGAGAAAGTGTCACTTATTTATTTGCCCTGAAGTACAGTCAGAACAAAAAATAATAATAATAAAGGATAAATGCTCTTTCCTGTTATTAACAAGCATTCAGTAGTGGCTGGTTTTCTGGCATCCTCCAAAGGTGACTAAGGAGTTGTTTTTTCAAAGTATAATCATGAATTTATAGACTTAAAAATATTTATTTCAACCCACTGCTGTTACAATTCACACTTAATGTTCAAATGATCCCATCTTTGGCTCTTGAGAGCTGTAGTGGACTCCATGGTTCTGAATTACACCAGTCAGCCAACTTTAAGAACTTCATTATGTTCCAGGCACATCTTGTACATTTTTTTGCTACGGACCTCTAATCACCATTTCTTCAAAGAGCTCTTGTTTCTTTTTAGGGGGAAAATGATAGAAACGGCAATCAGGGCATTAGAGTGTAATTGCCCTAGCCTATTCACAGATCATGAGATGAAAAATACTATCACTCCTTTGCTCAAGATGCTCTGTTGCATAGCAAGGAGTTGGAAACAACCTAAGTGCCCATCAACAAACGAATGGCTAGAGAAGCTGTGGTATATTCGCACAATGGAATACTATGCTGCATT
>NW_006400028.1:3199508-3202023 GCF_000299155.1 Elephantulus edwardii
AAAAAAAAAAAAAGATGCTCTGTTGCTCAAGACTTTTGCCCTCAAGACAAAGGCAGCTCCTTAGCCCCGCAAAGAAAGTCCTCAGTTACCTCTATCCCATTTCCTATTAGCCTCCTTCTTAAAACTGACATCCCAGCGATCTGGCCTTTGTGCCTTTCCTTATCACAATGTATCCTCCTGTGAGTTGTTTACCCCGTGAGGTGTTTATCCTCCTGTGAGGTTTTTATCCCGCTGTGAGGTGTTTATCCACCTTAAAACTTCTACTCCCAGGATTGCCTTTCTCTTCTGGTCACTTATCTCACTTTGGGTCATCCTTTAGGATTTAGTTATCCCAGTTATCATCTCTAAATTCTTCCCTCTGAACCAAGTCTAAATATCTCCCACTGTTCTCATGACCCCTGTACTGCTCCCGTGTAAGTATTAGTGTTTACATGTATCACTGCTCTGCAAGTAACTAAAATGCAGGTAAGTCTTATCTTTATCCCTAGCATAGAGCCCATCACATGGATCCAATCACTAAACATGAGGAAATCTCTCTCCTCCCAATATGAACTTGTGCCTGTGCCAATGCCCTGTTACCACCCAGGCCTGGAATGAACTGCTGTGTCAACCTTTTCTGATTTGTAAACTAGGGCAGGGGGAAGGGAGCACAGCCTTTTGGGATGTTTTAGAGGTATGGAGATTTTACCCAAACTGCCTCACATTTCCCCTTCTAGATGCAAATCTGTTACCTACAGAACCTAACAATGAAGAGCAGGGAGATTACACAGATCTGCCACTTCCTAATGGTGTACTCTTGAAAGTTACTCACCATTAAGTGGTAAAGATTCTACCATTTTAAATTATTGGGACTGTTACACCAACAACTTTCATTCCCAAAGTGCCATCTTTCCTTTTAAACACTTTAAAAAAGCCTTTGCCTATCTGACAGGTGATCCCCAGGGGAGCATGCAGTGCTCCTTTCTTGTGATTTTTGTGTCCTACATTTTTCTCCTCCTCTGTCCACAAACCATCCCTGTCAGAGCAGTGAGTGGCAGCTGGGGACCATCTAGTTTTTCTGGTCTCAGGCTTGTGGACATTGTGATATGCAAAGCCCTTTAGTCCTTAGAACTTGAGTCTGACTTTTCACTCTGCTACTAAGAATGCATCATTTAATTGCATGACTGTTGTGTCCTTGGGCCATGACTGTGGTTCCAAATAAAATGAAATTCATGTGGTTCAGTACTTTTTCCACTCATGTTGCTGCTTATTCACCCACCTGAACTTTTTTTTTTGAGGTGAATTGATACTGAAGACTAGTCTTTTTTTCATCAAGGAGCACTTTATAGACCTTTTTCAACAAGGTTACAGATTTTTGTGATCTGCTCACCAGCTTGTTAATGAATTCTCCAATCTCAATCCCTCCTTCATGTAGTCCAGCTCCGCAGTTATTTGTTCAGGATGAAAATTAAATGTTACAATATCTCCTTGTTCTAGTCCAACTGCCCCTTTGTCTATGCACAGGTTCTACATGAGAATAAAGTGCTCTAGAATTCAGAATTCTCATCTTGTATCACATAACCCATGTTGTTAATAATGTGTCCAGTCAACCGAAGACCCACAGAAACCCTATGAACAGATCTGAATCTTGCTCTATCCTACACAATCTCTGCCATGCTCACACCCATTAGTTACTATCAATCCATTCTGCTGAGGGTCTTCCATTCTCTGACCTAACTTTCTCACCACCTTGCTGTTTTGGTTTTATGCCCCATGGACTGGCCTTTCCTCACAGAATGCCCAAAGGAAGAAACACCCTGGCTGCATTTCCTCCAGGACAGTCTTATTTGCTCTTTTGGCAGTACCAATCAGCACTGTTTGCCAACACTACAGTTCAAAGGCAAAATTATTCTTCTGTCATCTTTATTAATTGTCCAATTTTTAGATGCACAGGAAGCAAATGACTATCCCTAGCTTGGATCAGGAACACTTTAATCTTTAAACCAGCATCCTTGTTCTCTAGCACTTGGGAGAGGTCTTTACAAGTTTTCCCAATGTAATTACCTGACAACATCCAGCTTTTCTCCATCTATCATGATGTTGCTTATTGGGCCAGTGATTCTTAGTGCTTATTAGAACAAACTCCTGACATTTACTGCAACTTGGAGTTTTAAAGCACAAGAAAGTATCCTTGTTCTTTTCTTACCTAGAACAGAACTCGACTCCTCTCTTTTTAAAGCCAAGCCAGCAAGACAGAGAGAGCTCCCAGGCCCATGTTCAGTGTGCCTTGAATTTAACACACAAACACCAAGAAAAGGTTAAGGAATTTTCTTTATTTTTTACAAATTAAGACTATGTAGATTTCATATATTTGAGTCAAAAACACCTTTTTCTTCACAGTATGAGTTAGAGAATGCAGCCTGAGCTGAAAACCAATGAACTAGAAAAGAAAGTGATAATTACAGTGATTACTGTATTAAAAACCTGTTAGGCATTTTCCTTAAAAGTAGGTGTTTTTTTTTGTTTTGTTTTTAAG
>NW_006400028.1:3202393-3207472 GCF_000299155.1 Elephantulus edwardii
TGCCCTACTGGCAGTGAGCTTTCTAGTTCAGTCCTCCTGACACCAAAGTTCTGGGAGTAGTCATGGTCACAGCTGTTCCTAATGCTGCCTTTCTGTGCCAGCTGAAAGTGGCCCTGCGTAGGGAAAAAAGCTGGTGAGCTCCAGCTGTATTGTTCACCCACATCTGCAATCACAAAGATGCAAGAATTAAGGTTGCTCAAAGGTCTGGTCACCTGCCACCTGCCTGGAAGCAAGCTACAGATTTCTACAAACAGGTTAACAGACCAAAAGCTAAAGTGCATCCATAAAATGAACATTTATTTACTGCCTCAAATCTATGGCCTGATACCACCTATTAATGTCGGTCAGGACAGGCAAGGATATACTGGAGGACTATTACAAATACCACCTCCCAAGTCAATACAGCCCCACTCTATTGATCTAAACAAAGAACCACTCATTTGGTAGAGGAGATTTTGTTCTGCCTGCCCCAAAGAGGTTCTCATCTATGCTAGTCTGGCAGGATTAGTTAAAATTAGCCCAAGACTCAACCGTTCCCTTGCCCTATTTATCCTCTTGGGACTTGTAAGCAGTCACCGAGTAGAAGTCACTCAATTACTAAGGTAAGAACCAATTAAAAATGTAAATAAAAAGCAAGGGAAGTTTTTAATTCTATAGTACACCTTGCCATACACAGCCAGCCTTTTAGTAAAGGTGTGACAAGAATTAGTCTTCCCTTTGTGCTGAAATCCTCCCACCCCTGGATGAAGAGCAGGCAGAGTCCCTGAGGGTCAGGCAAGGGGTGGGAAAGGGAATCCACACAAATCCATGCTCCTTTTGTGATGGCAATGCATAAAGGAGTGTTTGCCAGGTCAGCTTCCACTTGGGACGTTCAGAGGAAGCAATGTATCCACCAGTAAAAGCTCTTCGTTTTCTTTTAAGGGTTGTCCAAAGCTCAGATACACACTTTCCAGTGGAAAACATACTGCCCAGCCCCAAGGGGACTGTGCACAAACCTAACAATGCTGAGGTGGTTTCCTACCAGACAGTTCGAGTCCACATGGTGAAGCCTAGAAAGCAGACTCCTGGTGTTTGCTTCCTCTGCTGGTTCCTCTCCTCATCACAATGGACCAGGTACTTTAGCAGGACAAGAGGCTAGTGTGGGGGCTGACAGAAAAGGGAGAGGGGGGAGAACCCCAGAATATGAAGCCAAACTCCAAACTATACTCTGCTAATCAGTTTTTTGATCAAAAATTCAAAATAGAGAAAACCACAAAGTACAAAAGCTTTTCTGATGCTTTTCATTATCACAGAACACGCCACCTGTAATGTGTGCAAAGAGGAAATGAAGGGTGGTAGGAGAGAAGTCGAGTTGGGAAAGGCTGGGTGGTCATTTTACTTCTTCTTCTTCTTGTCCTAGAAATGAAAAATCACCCAATTTAATTTTAGGTATCTGTCAAATTAAAACTTAAGTCAGCCAATATTGCTGCCTTCGGTTATAGGTTAGAAGGGTTCAGTACAACACAAAGGAATGCGAAATACTCCATTAGCTCAGCAATCTCAATCTTAACTATCTTTCACTAGTGGCTCCCAACGTTGCTAGAGTAAGAGAGACATGAAATGAGTTAGCAGCATCATGTCCCTCCCCTACTATTTATTATGTGAGCTGCATGACTCTCACCTAAGAGTCAAACACGAGACCAACCAAGACAGTCAACTTTCCCTAAGGTCTGGTAAGTGCTACACTCTGAAGGAAGGAAATGAATCCTGGCATAAACTAACACTCAGAAATAGTTTTGTGGGATTCTTCATTCAGTCTTACAAATGAAAGTTGCTTTGATTTTCTAAAAATGTGGTACCAACCAGATAACCACCAATTCCATTTATTCATTTAATTCTACCACCACTCCCCAATGTCTATTTTCTCCTGTGAGGGTCTGTAAAGCTAAGTTCATGCTTTCATTTGTTCATCCCCTGCTGGACTGTATCACATCTGTCACTTATCCTTTACGAAATGCTAGGGGAGGGGATCCTGGTAACGAATAGAAACATATTTACAAAAGCTGACTTTCAATATTGCACCATGGAATATCTTTTTCTGAGTCATAACAGTCTTTGTTATTACAGAGTTGATTATAAGTCAGTGACCAACAGAACTGCCCCTTTGGCTGCCGGCTCTCATCTTTTATGGGAATAGACTGCTAGGATTTTCTCCAGCACAGAGCTGAGTGGGTTGTAAACATTCCAGTTTGCAGCCAGGGGTTAAGAGTTGTGCTACCATCGTTGCCAGCAAACTATCTTTATAGTCTTTTAAGTCATTTAGTAGACTCTGTTTTAAGTTCTTTTCCCTCTGATGCTAATCTCAGTATTCACAGTTGGTTGATTTTTTTTAAAAAAAAAGTTGACTGACTCCACTCCTTTGTCTTCATCAACTAAATCATCTGACTTGCTTCTTACCCAGTGATTTGCCTGTCTTATAGCTACCCTTGCTCTACACAAAGATTAGACACTTTCATATTTGAAACTAACAGAGATGCTGAGCTCAGAGGCATTCTATCATCTTAGCTGGTGGGATGACTGACCTTCTCATTCATAGCCAGGATCATCATGAGTTTTTTGAATAGAGTAACAAAATCCAGGAAGAGGTCAACACAGTGCCTGAAAGAGAAAGATCAGGTTATGAAATAGGCTTCTTCTTCTTCTTCTTCTTACTGTATTTCCAAGTCCACAAAGGTGCAGAATAAAATCTCACCCCTAGCCCCATAGTCAGCTCCTCCAAGTCTTCCGAGTAAGTAAAAATCTGGTGTGTGAGAGCCTTTTCAATTCTGAAGTTATGTAGCAATTTGGAAATATGCTTGCAAACCTGAATCTATTGCTAACTAGTTATGAGACTTGACGAGAACTGTAAAGGATTACTACACTAAAACAAAGCAAAACCATAAGTAAAATCTAAAACAAAAATGTACTTATACATACCTTCTTTTCATTGTCACAAGTTCAAAGAACAGAGAAAATAAAGTGAAAAATTCCTATTCCTTTTATCCTGCCTAGAAATAATCTATATCTATCTATCTACCTACCTACCTACCTACCTACTTACTAAAAAAATGTTTCTTTCAGGAATTGAGGGAAAGTATGCTACTTAACAGTTTTAAAAACCTACCACATATATTTCCAAATCCTGACTATTCAAGTTTAGCCAGAGTTACCTAGTCTACTCTTAACTCCTACTGGTAAGTACAGTAATATGGGTTAGGAAAAGATTCAGAAAATAGTCGGGGACTAAAATAGCATCCCTTTTCGCTCACTGAAGACCAATTCTCATACTCACCAGATATAATCCTTGTCTCCATTTTCAGCCTTTTCAATAATGAGTTGAGTATCAAAAAGGACGAAGCCACACATCACTACCAGCCCCATATACAAGTTTGCCTAATTAAAGAAAAATGAAATTACCATGTTTGATGCTCTAAAGAAAAAGATATCCTTTCTTCTATTTCTTAGCTTCCGAAGTTTATCAAAATTCTAACCCCGAGAAAAACCCCAAAACTAACTTTACGAGCATTAACATTAATAGGAACTGAAGTCTAGGGTGAAGATTGCCACATTGTATTTCCCCTAGAAACAATTCTACATTCATCTTTTTAGATCACTGGAAGAGCTTTGCCCATTTTAATAAGCCATTAAGAATGGCCCTTAGAGGGAGCTCTGGTGGCCTAGTGGCAAGAAGCTGCACTGCAATCCCAGAGGTACACAGTTCTAACCCACCAGAGGCTCTGCTGGAGAAGGAGGGGCAATCTCCTCCTGTACCAGTCAGATCTGATTTGATGGTACACACACACACAAATAATAAAATAAAGACTGGCCTTAGATAAATATTTTCTTTTCTCAACAATAACTAATCCCTGTTAAGTATGACTTATCGCAGTAGAGGTTCCAGTTTTGTGGGGAGACATGAACAGTATTGCCCAAAAGAAGGTAAGCACATCCCTGCTTTAATGCATCCTGCCTCAGTTAAACTGGGGGTGGGGGTGGGGTGGGCGGCGGCAAAAGGCAGTAAATGCTACTGCAAAAGTTACATGCAAAGTCTCACCTGGAAGAGCCAAATGGATCCAAAGAAAAGGTTGCCCAGGGAGGACAAGACCAACAGGCTCAAAGCTGACATCAAGACACCTGTAAAAGAGGAATAGTAAAAGGTGTAAAAAGATAATAAAAAGCAAGAAAAGTATCCATTAAGGCCATTTCCTTTTCGTATTTCTATCCCAACCCCATCCTCCTAGAAAAAACTCTGCAACCCAAGAGCCAAAAGTCATCCAGGGCTCAGAGTAGTCCTAGAGAGGACTCTGGACAGCATGCCAACTCTCTCCCACACTTACCTCCTAGGAAGAGGTAGGTACGGCGTCTGGCATAGAGTGCGCTCAGGGTGAAGCAGGTGAAGATCATTGCTGTGCCCATGAAAGCAGTGGGAAGGATGCTATTAAAGAAAAAAGCCCAATGAACTGATACAGTGTAGTATTATTATTATTATTTTTAATTTTAGAGGCATTATTCACAAAGGTAAAAAGTCATAAGAGGGCACAAAAATAATTACCTGGGGTTGATAGAAATGCATAACTCCAGGGCAGGGCCCAGGCCAACTCCTAGAAAACAAAACATATGACTACATCAGCCATCAGTGACTAGTGAAGAGAACTCATCAAAAAGCTGATCATTAATAGAGTAAGTATAAGCATGCACCCAAAAACAAACAAAATATGGACTCCTGAGAGCTGTTCAACTCAATTTATTTACAGACACAGCTGCAAAACTTTTTAGCCTCAGAAAGTCTGTACAGACATGTTAAAAATAAAAGGCCAAAGCAAAGATGGCATACCAAATATTTACAGCTACATTAAAAGGCTGCAAAGTTCTGAAGAAATGGGCCAGATCAGAGGAGAAAAGGACAAAGAGTAAAGCAATGCCTTGTGGCCAACAAGCTACTAGCCACACAGGACTGAATCTCTTTGTGGCAAAAAAGGTCAGACCGGTTTGGCAGGGGCAGCTGCCAACTAGTGATACCCTGCTCCAGCTTCAGTACTTCCTCCTCTGGCTACTCATCTC
>NW_006400028.1:3208279-3225734 GCF_000299155.1 Elephantulus edwardii
TCTTTAGGGTATATTCCCAGTAGTGGAATTGCTGGGTCAAATGGTATCTTTATTTGCAACTTTTTGAGAAAGCGCCACAATGCTTTCCACAGTTGAACCCAAAATCTTAAACCTCAAGTTGCTTTTTATACTTTCAACACTCTACAGATTGTCACTCATTAACTAAAACTCATTGCATCAACTCATAACTGACCTTCCAGCAGGTTTTCAGGAAGCTGCAAATCACAAGACTGCCTATCTCTTTGACAAGCACTGTGGCAATTGGACAATTAAAACAGACTTTGGGGGTGGGGAAGAAAAACAAACTGGGGATGAGGGTGGAGAAAACAGTGCAACAATGAATGAATGAAAACCCAAAATCTCTGTAAATGTTCATTAAAACAAATAAAATTTAATTTAAAAAAAAAAAAAGACTGCCTATCTTTCCCCAGAAGAGCTGCTAAAGGTTCAAACCACCAGAAAATAAATGTTGTACTAACTTAAATGTTGCTTTGCATTTTTATTGTCTGACAGGAAATGATAAACTGATGAATGAAATGAAAATGATAAATTGATAAATGACAAATAAATTCCTTTCATGATAAATCCAGAGGAGCTGGTCTTAATTAACTATTTGCAAGCCTCAGTACTGATGATCTTGTGACAGCTACCAATGCTGGCCTTAAGTGAGTCAAATTCTCAGGCCCAATTCAGTCTTGTTATGCTAACAATTTATGCTACCTGAGCCCTTGAACCCTAGTGAGTCAAGCACATGATGCTTAATTTTTTTTAATTTTACAAGTAACAGTCCCTGGACATCCTCTAGATGGGGAAGCAAACAGTACTATGTGAAATAAGAAGACACAAGACAAAATACACACAAATACAAAATCAGACAGAACAGTACTAGAGGAAACCAGAGGGTAAGAAAAGATAACTAGCGTAATTCAAGGAAGAGTTACAAAGAGAAATCCTCTGAAGAAACTATACTGTTGGAATAGGTACACAACACAAGCGTGACAGTTGAGTTAAAGAGGAATAAAATATAAACCTTAGGCCTAAAGAAGAGATACTAAACATACAGTTTAACACCCCCTCTCCCCCAATTAGATCAACTCATTTAACATACCTGTAAGAAAAGCAAAACCAGCAAGAAGTCCCAGTCTTTTTTGCTCAGTTTCATGGCTATGAGGTGTTGTCATCAGCCAAATCATCAACCCCAGGGAGCCCAGCGCGGAGAGCAGGCCAGCCTGTCATGGGAGAGTCAGTAAGTTTCAATTTTATTATGCACACTTTTCTGGGTTCAAAGACTAATTTTAACTTCCTAATCTTGAAGCAGTGAAAAAGTCAGTGTTTTCTCAGGGGTGGGGCAAAGGAAAGAAACTAAAAGCCTTTAAGGGCAAGGTTAGGGCCATGGATGATGCTGGAGGCTCTTCTGGCTCAGGGAGCCCATCAAGTACAGCGCAACCAAATCACTCCATCCAACCAAATTCCATCCAACTATGTGTGAGACATGCCCAAGAAACACACACTAGAGGTAAACCAAAGTGGCAGGTGTCCGAAGTATATTCCTGTCTGCAGAACTGAAATAAAACTGTGGTGAAGTAGAAATAAGCCTTTCTGATCATTTCTCTCTCACTCAAAATTGTCCCTTTTATCCTTTCTAGTCTACCTCAAACTCTGTGTATAAAGGTAAATGAGTTGTTGAAGGTCTTCACCCTGCCATGAAGATATCAGTATGTATTAACTGATAGCTAACCATACAACCAATGGCTTGGTGATGATGGAAGAAAAGAACTCCAATATGTATGTAAAGCCTCCACTCAAGTTAAGTCTTGCAGAGCAAGCACCCCATTCAGTGTCAGAGTTAAGATATTCTGTTTTCAGTGTCTAAAGGGAGCACAGTTATTAGAAAATTTAAATGGCTTTATTTCAAATGCCTGACTTAATGGCTGGCTGTGTTCTGATCCCAAAGTCTGGTAGAGATTACAGGAAGTGCACAGGGTTGGGCTACCCTGCTGAGATGGTTTCTTCCCTAATTGAAGCCAGAGGCAAAATGACTCTTACCTGAATGAAGTGAGTGACCACATGAACGTAGGCCCCTGCAGCCGCCACAAACATGCAAAGTGCAAAACTGGCATAGACCTTCTTCAGGTGCTGCTGTGTTGAGGGGGTTCTAGGAAATAACAAGAGTCATCAGGACCAAGTAGCATTTCCAAACTAAGAATAATTTTTCGTTTTCCTCCAAGTCCCTAGGAGTATGTAAAAATTATAGAGTCTGAGATACTTTGGTGAGATTATTGGTAAAAACAGAAGGGATTTTAAAAACAACAGAATCTTAAATGCTAAAGAGCCAAATACTAAAATTCTAAACATTCGATATTCATGACTTTTCAGTGATTACACAACAACTCTTGGAATCTCAGTACCTGTGTCATATTAGCTCTTCTGGAGGCTAGCAAAATCAATTTGTTAGCTAATACAAACAAAAGATAATAAATGAAGAAAAAGAAAAGAAACCACATATGCATAAATTCCAGGCTGAGGTCAAAATACTTACATGTGGGAAAATTTTAAGAGAGCATCAAAGTTGATCTTTCGATCAAATATGTTCATGGTGCCAGAGTCTGTGGGACACGGCCTCCACTCTAAAGGGAAAAACAAAACAAAACAGGAAGAGAGATTGTTTTAAAGGTACTGGTACATAGATTGTAGACAAATAACTTTCTTATTTAAAAAAAAAACAACAACTCCCTAACAAAATACAAGTTTGGGGAGAAAAGTGAAAAGATACTCAGGGAGCTCTGGTGGCCTACTGGCAATAAAGCGCACTGCAATTCTGAAGGCGTGCTGTTAAAATGGACCAGACTGCTCTGCTGGAGGCGGGACAACATCAACTACAAAAATACTCAAATTCTCATTGCCCTAACACAACCACTTTAAGCTTTATATAATCCCATTTAGAATATTATGTGTAGTAACAATTAACCACTTCAAGAGCAGAGAGGAAATTAAATTCTCCCTTAAATTATTTGGTTACTATCATTTCTTTTCAATTATTTCAGAAGGGAGGCTGTCCCTTTAAAAAGACCATCTGTTTCTTAAATTCTCAATTAACAATCTCATTAAAACAGTTCAGTCACTGGAAATAAAGCACAAGAAGCTAAAGAATCCTCTTAGGAAAAGGTAGAAAATTTCAAGGATTTAATAAAAAACACTAACTAAAAAGTTAGGTCTGCCACTAAGATTCGCATTTGAAATATACACATGTAGACATTCTCTATCTAATGAATTTTACAGTTGAACTGAAAGATACCCTATCTTTAAATGATATTCATTTATGCAGAATTATTCTACTGTATTTTACATAATTTCAGAACTTTTCTTATTTAAAAGTCATAATAGTACAAAGAATTTCTTTATATATACCGCTTTTACAAGACTTTAAGTGTTAACATTTTACATTTGTTTTATCTTCTTTCTGTTGTTGATTACACACAGCAACCCTATTAACAAAAGGCTTGAAGCCCTTCTACAACTACCAACATTTTATCAACGTTCATAGGGTTTCAGGAGGCATGTTATTTAATCATACAACGACTACAGACATTGATTAAAATAAAAATTATAATAAAGCCCTTCTTCCCAACAAAAAAAAAAAAAAAAAAGAAGTGGATGCCACTTCTTCCAATCTTCTCTCTCTATGTAGCAATATATAATAGTTTTCTAACTAAGCAGATCCAATATACCTTACTCTTAAATACCTTGGCAACCCACAGCTGATACCACTACCTGATCTACAGGCCTTATTCAAATTTTTCAAATGTCTCAGTGACAGAACAGGTATACAGAACATTTTAGAACCATATGTTAAGTTATATTAGTATCATAAAGTCTTTTAAGTTTTATTCCCCGTGTCATATGTAATCCTTAAAAAAATATGTTCACTCTATAGAATTAAAAATCTAAAGGGCTTTTATCTTGTCTAAATATAAACCCTCCAATTTCTAGACATAAATCAATTTCAAATTTACCCAAAAAAGAATTAAAGGATTCAAACACAAAAAAGCTGTTTGAACAACATCCTAGTTGAGGAGAACTATTCACTCAAAAATCAACATCTAGGCCAATATTCAATACAATTAATGTAAGCAAAGAAGTTCTAAACCGCACATCAATTTCCTAAGAAATCCTGAGCCAATAGAAAGATATCTCTCAGTCCACAAATATTAAATCCTGAGGCTCCCACAACCAAAAAAATTACATTAGTTGTTTCTTTCCTCAACTTGAGATACATAGATATAATTTTTTTATAGAAAAAAAGGTTTGCCAACCTCCTCCTCCCCCTTATTTTCATAAGCTATGCCAATATTGTTTTACCTGCTGCTGTAAAAAAAATAGCAGTATGCTTATGAAATACCTCGGAAGACGACAACAAACCAAATCTGCTCTCTGTGTAAAAATACTGTTCATCCCCTTCTCTCCAAGTTATCTACTCACCGAGCTATTTTCACTAGTTCCTGTTCTAAGGATGAGTTTGGTAAGAAGGTAGAGAATCTACTAATGCTGTTACTTTCACGGCTAAGTCATGGGGTTCTGAGCCCTTTTGATCTAGATGGTGCAATTATTGCAGGCTGTTGCAGAGCCAACCACAACCTTCCATAACCACGACGAATAGGTCCTCTAGAGAACACACTTACAGGATGGTAGAATCCAGCATCTGGAAAGTGTCTTTGTTTAAAGCTTTCATTAGCATCCCTAATGACATCCCTAGACAGAACTTGCATCAATACTGAAGCAATAGCCAAGTTCTCAGTAGTCACAAACAGCTACAGCAGGTAAACTACCTCTTGCTCCCAATTTCAAGCATTACAAGAGGGGTGTAGGGAAGAAGTAGTAAATCATCAGATACTCAAGGGACTGTTAGTCAGAAAGGGCAACACTCATGTAACCGGACCCCATTCAGTGGAAATTGTTGGAGGGAAATGATAGATACCCCTCTTTAATAATCTGTTCCTTCCTAAGGAGTACTTTCTGGAGCTTTAACAGTTCTTTATGGAAAAAAACAAAACCTTTACGTGAGGTATCTAAGAGAAATTTTTCCTTGTTTTAACGACTTGTGGTTTAAAACACACACACAAAGACTCTTGTTTTGCAACATCACTCAAAACTCCCTGCAGTAGTCAGAATGGAGTCAAAGCTGACTGTCCAGCAGATTTCCAAGCATGCAAATCACTTGGGAGGAGACTGCTCATGTTTCTCTTGTGGAGCCAGTGAGGATTCAAACTGCCAGAGCAGCATGGCCTTTGGGTTAGCAGAGCAACTATGTGTAGACTAGGCCACAGCTACTTACTCCAAATTATAAATTAAATATATAGCCACACCATTTTACTCTCAGTGCATAAAGATACACACAGTAGTTCTTAACAGTAGCCTTCAAGGAAGGGAGACATAATGCTCAAAAAGTCAGTCAATACTCAAGACTCAAAGTCAATGCCATTGGGTCTGAACAGACTCATAGCTGATACTCCAGGGGGTTTCCAGAGACTGAATCACAAAAGAGAAGACTCCACTACTTTGCCCTGAGGAGTTGCTGGTGGATTCAAACCATCCACTCATCCGTGTATTGGCAGCATAAATCCCTACTGCTTAGGCCACCAGAGATCCTAAAATAATCTTTACAGCTTTTGCCAAATGGAATGCATTTACCACGTTTCTAGCCTCAACAAGCTGTGCTCTGAAGCTGTGTTATTAATGATATCACATTTCCCATTCATTATAATAACTAAATTCTTCTTTTCTTCTCAGAGTCAACCAGAGTTTGTTGTGATCCACACAAACGCCTTTGCACAGTCAATGAAACATAGACCTGCCTCTGGTACTCTTTCAGCCAAGATGCATCTAACATCAGCTATATCCCTAGTACCACAGCCTCTTCTAAACCCAGTCTGTACATCTGGCAGTTCTCTGCTGACGTGTTGAGCCAGTTGTTTTTGGATAATTTTCAGTAGAATCTTGCTTGCATGAGATATTAATATTGTCTGTTAATTTCCACACTGTTGGGTTATCGTTCTTTGAAATCGGAATACAGATCTCTTCCAGTCAGTCAGGTGGTTGTCCTCCAGATTTCTTGGCACAACTTAGCACATCCAGGGCAGTGTCTATTTGTTGAAATATGTCAATTGGTATGCCATCAATTCCTGGAGGCTTGTTTTTTGCCAATTCTTTCAGAGCAGACTGAACTTCTTCCTTCATCACCACAGGCTCTTGCTCATATGTTGTTTCATGAAATCCTTCTGTGTCAGCTAATTACTTCCGATACAGTGACTCTGTATACTCCTATCTTTTTTTTAAATTTATTATTAATTTCAATGAAAACTGAGAGACTTTGGATTTCTATTCATTCATTGTTGCACTTCCATCTTCTTTTAATGCTTCTTGGATCATTTAATATTCTGCCCAAAGCATCTTTAAGTATTGCCACTCGTGAGTTCAGCCCTTTTGATTTTATGACTCCAGCTCTTTGCACATTTCATTATAATGTCTTGCTCTGTCTTCCAGAGCTGGCCTTTGAGCAACCATCAATATAGACTGAAGCTCAACATCAAGAAAACAAAGATTCTCACCACTGGGCCAATTGGCAGCATCAGTATGGATGGTGAAGACATTGAGATTGTTAACAGTTTCAGTTTGCTTGGCTCCACAATCAACATTCTTGGTGCCAGCAGCAAAAATCAAAAGACAAATTGATTGGGAAGGCTGGCAATCAAGGATCTCTCCAGAGTACTGAAGAGCAACGATGCCAATCTGGAGACTAAGGTGCACCTGATCCAGGCCATAGTCTTTGCAATTGCTTGCTATGTGTCATAGAGCTGGACTAGGTATGATAGAAAGAGAACTGATGCCTTTGAGCTGTGGTGCTGGAGAAGAGTGTTGAATATACCGTGGACTGCTAGGAGAACAAACAGGTTCGTCCTAGAGAAGGTGAAACCAGGCTGCTCCTTGGAGGCAAGGA
This sequence comes from Elephantulus edwardii, assembly GCF_000299155.1. Taxonomy (NCBI): domain Eukaryota; kingdom Metazoa; phylum Chordata; class Mammalia; order Macroscelidea; family Macroscelididae; genus Elephantulus; species Elephantulus edwardii. The sequence continues at coordinate 3,215,274 of NW_006400028.1, forward strand.
TCCTGAAGCTTCATCTGACATACTTTGGATGTTACAAGGAGGGATCTGTCCATGGAGAGCGACATCAAGCTTGGGAGGGTGGAAGGACAGTGCAGGAGAGGAAAACCCTCGATGAGATGCATTCAGTCACTGGGGCAATGGGAATAGGTGTGTCAGAGACAATAAGGTTGGCACAGGATAAAGCAGGATTTAGGGCTCCTGTACAACAGGGTCGCTATGAGTTGCAAGCAACTAGATAGCACATAACAACAATATAATAAGCAAACATAAGGGGTCAAAAGAGCAGCCAAGGTAAAGCCCCAATGGCAGAAAAGGGTAGGACAGATAGATTAATGAAAAGGAGAATTACAGAGAAAAAGTGAGGAAGAGATAGAATCTTTAGAGGCACTTCAATTAATATTATAAAACAGAAAGTGTAAGAAAACCAATTTGCTTTTCAAACTTCCAAGTAAATAACAATAATTTTAAAACAAAAATACATATTTTAATAGTCACTATACCAGCAAGATTAAATTGCACTCATAATTCAAAAACAGCAGCTCCAAAATGAAAAAAAAAATTGGGGGGGGAGTATTTCCAGGCCTACCAACAGATAGTTCTTAAAGGAACTTGACATATTAAAAGCCATTTAACTAAGTTACTCAGCTAACACTGCAAGTGTAAGCAGTTAATTTTTGTTTTTTAAAAAAGTACATTAAGCATATTCAAGTTGTTATACAATTCTTCCATATAATACTCTGGAAACCCTAAGAACCTGGAGAAAGGATGATAGTTACACAAGTGTTCAGGTCTTTCATTCATAGGTTCGGTTTGAGTCACCTACCACTCGATGGCACTTAGCAACAACAGTCAATTATAATATTAACACATCAGCATTGCCTCATCCTGTACCTCAACTCCTAATTATGGGTTCTCTTTCCTAATCTCCAATTCTAGAGATATCCAACTTAAAATATAACGTGGCTAGTGAATTCAAATTCTTGGATAATTTGCCTACAATCAATGTGTATCAGAGTTAAATAGTCACGTAGTAATCACTACCAAACTCTCTTAATTTGGCTTCTTGCTGTTACGCACTAGTGAGTTGGAAATGATACATAACTGAGCCTCCAGTGAGTTTTCGGAGCTGTGGGAGGAGTATGTCCATCTTTGTCAAACTACAGATTCAAACTGAATGACTTTGGGTTGGCAGCTCAACTGCTTACCACTAAACCACCACAGCTCCCTGTTAATATGTTTGAAAGCCTCATTTTTTCCCCTTTTTCCTCAGGATCTCCCTTATATGCTAGGGCTGTTTCATGCATACACTTCTAAAGCTCAGCAGGAAGTGTTATTCTGTGGGTCAGAAACCTAAAAACAAAAATCTTAGAATTTACTGTACAATTTAACCAAAAAGGGAAAATTTATGTAAACACTTCAAATTATGTATTACTACAGTCTGTTTTCCTTTTTGGGGATGTGGGGAACAACAAGGGTAGGAAGGCAGGGAGAGATACTGTCTTGTTAAATTTCTTGCTGCTTTGTTTGGGGTTTGTCTTTATCTTTATCCAAAAGTGTAAGATTATAATCAAGGGCTTCAATTAAAAAAGAAGACCCACCAATTCAATGTCACTACTTAGTACAATGGTATGAAATACATCAAAGAGATATGCAAAACAAACATCATGAATTTAGGTCTTGTTTACAACACAATAAAGAAAAGCTTTCTCTTTGAAAAAGAGAAAGTCTACGGAACGTCAATGCCAGGACAGAAGTCACAGTGTAGGCAACATTAAACCAAGAAGTCAAAGAAATATTGGTGAACTCATTTAACTAGTTTGTGAATGACATAGTTCTTTATTCCTGTTAATTCACCACCACTCTTCAACTCTGTCAGAAGAGACTCAAGTAATACTTTAAACCAAAAAGCAAACCCACTGTTACTGAGTTGATTCTGACTATTCAAGACAAGGTAGAACTGCCCTGCTCCCAAGGGTATCAAAGCTGTCAACCTGGCAACTTTCCAGTTAGCAGACAAATGCCATATCCACAGTGCATCCAGAGGTCTTCTACAGAAGACGTAAAAAGCCTCATGGTAGACAGGGGGAATAAAAAAGTATTGGGGAGAGGGAAGATTTTTAATTTTTCACTAGTTCTTCCTATTGAATAGTTTTCAGATTTTCTATGTAGTCGTGCCGCAGTCAGTGGTTGAGTACAGTCTGCTCCATTTGAAGCCTGGCTATTTTCTTAGCTCTGTGACACATACAAGTTACTAGCACTTAACCTCTGCGTGTCTCCATTTTCTCATCTGTAAAAAAGCTCTTTATTTCAAAGGGCTGAAGATTAAGTGAAATGAAACAAGTGCTTAGAATAGGGCTTTGTATGGAGGGTAAGTGTAATAAATGTCAACCATTGTTATTCCTGGTGTAACTGCCATTATTCTCATAGCTGCTATATTTTGAAAGCTTTGTCCAAATGACAGCAAAATTAAATGTGAACAAGGGATCCTACGAAACTGATAAACTTTAAAGAAATTTGATAAATTTTATTACTGGTTAAAATGGTTTTTTGTTTAAATGGCACATCTCTCCTCATTTTACTGTACCTCCCATCCCAAAGGCCACAAGGTGTTAAGAGCCTAGTAGCCAATAAGTGGTAATTTGTCGGGATAATTCACAACAGCGAATTTATAAAATAAATGGCCCTTAGTTTGATCCTCCTCCTGCAATCTCCAAAAAGTAAGTCAGTTCAGTTTCAAGAAGTCCATTTCAAACACCAGTATTGGGCTTTCACTACCCCAGATCTCTAGATACCCCCAATCTCTCAACTTGAACCAAAGTCTTGAATTAGCAAATCCAGAGTTATATCTCTCTAGAGGCACCAGAAAACCAAACCAGCTCTTTTCTCCATTCTACTTTCGGAGAAAGGACCCCCCTCTCTCTCTCTGGGATGTATCTTTTCTAATAAAAGTCTTTCACCTTAAGGCGAGCTCTGGTGGCCTAGTGGCAGGAAACTGCACTGCAATCCCAGAGGTGCGTGGTTCAAATCCACCAGATGCTCTGCTGAAGGAGGAGGAACAATCGCCTCCTGTACCAGTCAGATCCAATTTGACGGAACACACATAAAAATAATACATACATACATACATACATAAAAAAGTCTTTCACCTTAAAAAAACAAACAAGTAATTAGAGATGGAATGTCAATTATCACCTTCAATAAATTTCTCTTTTACACTAAACGTTTTGTACGTTTTCATCTCTGTAGCAACTGTTTGGCTAGCATCAACTCCTAAAAAAGGCCCCACAGTCCTAACATTTAATCTTTAGTATAAACTAGCAATCCCTCCCCAATAACACCATACTGTTATGTGTTAGAGTCAGATCCTATTTGTAGATGACCCTCCAGCAGCTTTTCAGAGGCTGTAAATTGCATGAGAAGAGACTGCTCATCTTTCTCCCTATGTGTAGCTGGCGGATTCAAACCATATGCCTTTGGGTTGGCTGCACAACTTTTATTCATCAAGCCACCAGAGTTGCCCAATAATCTTATTTAGTCCAAATGGTTAGCAGGCATAAATTAGAACTCAGTCATTTACTCGACCCTTGAAGCTCATTTTTCAAGAGTTTTGGATTCCAGTTGTGAGTCTCTCATACTAGGACTTAAAAAGAATTTGCATATGATTCCGTTGAATATCCTGCAGACTTAAAAGAGCCATCCAGTCTTCCCAGAGCATTTCTAGATTCTACTATTCCATCAAGAGTGCTACAACTTAAACATTCCTCTGATGACTCAAAGTTGAACCTTACTCCAAAGATCAATCAAGTGGCTCTGAAAGCCAATCCCTACAGTTTCTCTCTCCAGGTCTTGAACACTTGTTTCAGGGAAGAAAGGAAAAAATATAAATACATACACACACACACACACAATATGCAAACAATGAAATCTCTATAAAATTGAGTCCGAAACTCTGGGAAACCAAACAGGGTGGAGAATCTATTTCTACCAGATTCTACAAGTCAAAGTAAAGTAGCAAAGGAAAATTTAAGGGAGCATCAAATATTAAAATACAATGTGAGTAGGGAGCCCTGGTGGCCTAGTGACAAGATGCCGCACTGCAATCCCAGCTGCTCTGCTGGAGAAGGAGGGGCAATTTCCTCTTGTACCAGTCAGATCTGATCTGACAGTACACATACAAAATAATAAAATGAAATTAAAAAAAAAATACAATGTGGCTTAAAGGTTCATGCACTAAGAAAACTCTTTAAAAAGACAAAGTATGAAAATCCTCATTTATTGACTGCTACTAACAATCCAACTCATTCTTACTCGGTGGTTTCCCCAAAGGAGAATGAATAATACCCTTGGGTAGTTTATGAAATAAAGTGAAACTCTGCAGTTAATACCTTTTAGGTGATACCACTGATAAAACATAAAATTTTTACCTTTCAAATTCATTTTATAGACATTTTCCTTGACCTTCACATATAAACTCAGGAGGAAAACACTGGAATGATTACCTGTCCTACAACCCTTTGCTGATGAGCAACTCACAGCAACACTACAAGACAAACTAGAACTGCCCCTTAGGATTTCCAAGGATGTAAATCTTTATGGAAACAGATTGCCACATCTTTCTTCCATGGGGTGGCTGGTGGGTTTGAACTAACAACGTTTCAAGAATGCTTAACCACTGCATCACAAAGGCACATTAAGAATTATGAATTTCATTAACATTTTTTTAAGTTTAAAAAAGCAGAACACTGGCATCTGGAATCATTTTCTAACCTTAGGAAATAATGTCACCTAAAATCATCCCAACTTTCTCAACTGTAAAATAAGGATAATAATTTCTCTAGCTCACTAGCTTACTGAATGCCATGTGCCTTGGTTGGAACAAACTCATAGATGACTGTTCAGTGGTTTTTTGGCGGTTGTAAATCACATGGGAGGACACTTCCATTTTTTTTCTCCCCTGGAGCAGCTGGTGGATTAGAACTGTTTTTGGGATAGCAATGCAACTGCTTTCCCATTCACCAGGCCACCAGAGCTCCCTAGCTTATTGAGTAAGAAAACCTGTATGAAACATTGTAAAGTGCTAAAAACACATTAGCAATTATCAGTTTGACTAATATAAAATTAAGTTAAATAACAGAGCCAGAACCTGATTTCTGGTCTTCCGACCTCTATAGTACAGTACTATTTCTGTAGTTTATCCTATAGTAACAAAGTAAGCTTTCATGAAGGCAGTTCCTATACAAGAGGCCAAAAGAAAAAGCTAGCTTTTTTCCCCACAAATGAATTACTACACATGCTGATTGTTATTTTTTTTAAATTTTCAATATATCTACAAGTATGTACGATATTCGTAATGTGGCATAGAGGGGAGAGAGCTTTGGAAATTCTTTTTTGTTTGTTTGTTTGTTTTTATTTTTGTGTGTGAGTATACCGTCAAATCAGATCTGACTGGTACAGGAGGAGATTGTCCCTCCTTTTCCCGGCAGAGCATCTGGTGGATTTGAACCGTGTGCCTCTGGGATTGTAGTTGCAGCTCCTTGCCACTAGGCCACCAGAGCTCCCCGGAAATTCTGGCATGTATCTGAACTAATTTTATTCTTATTCTCTGAGAGAGTTAAGGCTGCGTATCAGTAAGAACGAGAAAGGAACAAAAAAGCTATTAAGCTATGTTTCCACAAGATGAATAATAGAAGAAGGAAACTCTGGATCCAAATTACAGATTGTATTTCTGAAGGACTCAACTATGATGTCCCCACTGAGGGAAAACCGACAACTGAATTTAATGTCAACGTATTCGGAGTTATAAAATAACTCAAAGAGGAATAACGAAAAACACTGAAACAAATACTTGTAATAATTACACAAAATGTTTTCTAGAAGTTGTAAGAAACGTAGTTAAGGAATCTTTCTTGAAACTAAACTCTTAAACTACACATACACATCAAACGATAAACTACAAATACTTATCAATAAATAACTAGAAAACCCCATTAACCTTCAACCTTAAAAATCTTTGTCAGGCACAGTCAGCTCTTCTAAGTTACACATTCACAAATGAGCCATCCCTAGAACAGAGTCTCAAGTTCAGAAGCGGGTTTTTGGGGGTTGTTTTGTTTTGTTTTTTTAGTTGTTTGAGCAATGAAAAGGCTGATGGAGTGGGTGGATCGTGTAACCTGACCCAGCACACGGGGTGGTGATTCCACAATCAACAGTCCAAACTATAACAGCTCCAACAAGAAAGTCCAAAAGAACCAAACCACAACCACCCAACGACACCTTTCCCTAAGCTGCCTTTTGAGTAAAACGCCCACAAGGTTCAGAATCAGTTAAAACCAAGACAGCTCACCTGTACTAAGGTAACCAATCGGACCGACGGGCTGCCTGGGAGGCTGGGAAGCCAGGGAAGACAGGCCAAGCCCCGCTCTCTCCTCACCACACTCCTCTGCTGTTGGCTTCCAAGTAACTAAGGAGTCTCTGGTGTCACAGAGAGGAGTGTGACATCACCCGCCCTGCCAAGACAGGGCAGCCTGCCCAAACCGGGCCCCGGCCCCCGAGACCAACGCCCACCCAGACGCAGCCCCACCAAGGGGCCAGCAAAAGACCAGGGATAGGTTGGGTGGGGCAGGGGTGACGAAAGACGCTTTTAAGGTTTCGCTTTCATTAGACTAGGACGGAGGAGGGCGGGGGCCATACATATCCTGAACGCAAGTGATCAAGGCTGATATTGGGATTCCTGCATTTACGCCTAGCAGAAAGTAAATAATGAGAAAAAAGGAGCAAAAGAAAGAAACCTACGTTAAAGAGCCGGCCTAAGCGCTCAGGCGCCGAATGATGGACAAGACAATCCCAAGGACCCCAACCCCCATATTTGTTCCCTGCCCTTCCCCCGTCGCTGAATAAGTCGCGCATGCGCCCCACTCGTTCCCTAGCTTCTTCCCTCCCCATCTTCCGGAGTCCCATCGCCGATTAGGACCCGATCTGACCAAAACAGAAGCAACTCACACTCTTGTTCTAACCATAAGGAACCCCTTTTCTCGCTCTGGGGCTTCCCAGGTCCAGCTACCGACCCATCCTCTTACCTAATATAAAGGAACACACCTCTTCCAACACCGGATATGCTTCTGGCCCGCCCAGGGTCCGCTTCAGACTCTTTACCTAGTATCCGCCCTCGAAGAAGTCCCCGCCTTCACGTCCCATTTAAGAGCAGTCCTCATTGGCCACTTGCCGCACTTCCGTCTTTCTATTGGTTAACGTGAATAAACAACGAATTCTTATTTCCGAAGCATTAGCTAGGGCCCTTGTCCATCAAGACTATAGTATCCAACCGACGTCGTAGCAAAGCCCTCCGCCTTCCTCTACACTGAGGAAGAACACGGTTCCTGGCCGCCTCTAGTGGAGAGAGTGAAAAGATACTGGCGAGCCCTGGAGCCCACACAACGCGTGAAGGCTAAGTGCTATAAAATATTGGATACTGATCTTGGATTCTCATCGAAAAATGCCTCAAAAGGCGCACTCACATAGGCCGATTTACCATGAATCTAGGGGAGTTTAAACTTCAGAGTGTTTTTGAAGGCTCAGCGAGTTCTCCGGGAACACAAAAAGGAAATTAGCAGGCCCCACGCAGCAGCAGAGGCCATCATCCAAGCCCCGTGAGTCCTGGGGCAGACAGCGTAACTAAAAGCTGCAGGCACCTCCTTTGCATCTGTCTGCTGAGGTCATTGTGAGGTTGGGATGCAGACAGCCCTTCACACAGTCATAGTGGGGCGAATGGGTGAAGGCAGCGGCGGCGATCGAGCTATCTGGGCAACCCCCAGTGGAGATGGAGAAAAGGAAGACCCAGAGTTTGTCTCTAGCACAAAACACCACCAAGTCCCCAAACTTCAAAGGAAGTTATAGGTGTGGCAGTATGGAGAGCTGTGAAGCTGAAAAGAAAAAAACAACTCAATTATCAATAATAAACATTTTAACTAAGTTTTCTATAAAAATAGTATCAACAACCCAAGTGTTCATCAACGAAGAAAGGGATAAAGTAACTGGTACATTTCTACAATGGTGGTTGTTACGTATCATCGAGTCTGAAGCGACTCATAGCTGACCCTCCCGCGGGAGTCTATTACCCTTCTTTCTCCAGCCCAGTAGCTAGTGGATTTGAACCGCATTTCTTTGAGTTAGCAGCATAGCTCCTTGCCACTTGGTTGGAGTACTGTGTAATATTAAAACAAAGGATTATTGAGATGCTGCACAACATGAATGAATCTAGAGGACCTTGTTTTTATTGTGTACTGTCCAGTCTGTCAGACTGTAGGCAGTTCACCCTACAGCGGTTTTTTTTTTTATTTCTTCTATAATTATATTTTATTAATTTTCATAAACATTTACAGAGATTTTGGGCTTCCACTCATTCATTGTGGCACTATTCTCTCTACCCTCCTCCCAGTTTGTTCTTGTCCAAATGCCACAGTGCTTGTCAAAGCCAGTTCTGATTAATCTTCTTTGTCAGTGTATCCTTTGCCATTCCCTATCACTCCTCCCTGAGAGAGACTTCAACCTGAGTCATAAGGAAAAGGGGATGGCGTATTCTCTTAGCTACTTCCTGCTGAAAAGGGACGCTGTGGGTTTCAGGGTGAAGATCTTCTCTCACTACTCTAAAGGGCCCCTTTGGCAGTAGGAAACACATAGACTATTATGGAGATTGATTTTGGAATTTAGATGCACTCTTATTGATTGTGCTTGGCCGTACATGTTCATATCCTTGAAGATGTATCATGGGGGTGTTGCAACCTAGAAGACACAAATTTGACTAACAAGTTATAAGTACATGAGTCCAAAAAGTATGGAAAAGTAAAAGAAAAGATTCTTTCATTGTTTTACAAACCCTCCCCTAGGTCCCCTCCACCATGTAGCCCTCGCTCTAGTCTCCTGTGATGACAGAAATACCCAGTTATATCTCTCTTTAAAACGGTTCTCTCCCTCCTCTGTTTCAGTGCAGTATACATTATTGAACCCATCTTACTCAGTCTCTCCCCAACCCCAAGGACAGTCCCATTCTACAACAGTGGCATCATGTAATATTTGTCCTTTTGTGACTGGGATATTTCGCTCAGCATGATGTTCTCCAGAGTCAACCATTTTGAATAATATTGCATGAGTTCCTTGTTTTTAATGCAGCATAGTATTCCATTGTGCGAATATACCACAGCTTCTCTAGCCATTCGTTTGTTGATGGGCACTTAGGTTGTTTCCAACTCCTTGCTATTGTGAACAAAGCTGCAATAAACATGGGTGTGCATATATCTGCTTGGATGTCAGCTATGGTCTCTTCAGGGTATATTCCCAGTAGTGGAATTGCTGGGTCAAATGGTATCTCTATTTGCAACTTTTTGAGAAAGCGCCATACTGCTTTCCACAGGGGTTGCACCATTTTACACTCCCACCAACAGTGAATCAGGGTTCCAGTTTCTCCACAACCTCGCCAGCATTTGTTGCTTGCTGTTCTGTTAAATTTTGCTATTTTGACTGGGGTGAAATGATATCTCATAGTTGTTTTAATTTGCATCTCTCTTAGGGCTAGGGATTTTGAGCATTTCTTCATGTGCTTGTTAGCCATCTGAATGTCGTCTTCAGTGAAGTGCCTGTTCATATCCTGTGCCCATTTTTCTATTGGATTATTTACCTTTATCTTGTTGTGGTGCTCAAGTATTTCATAAATTCTGGATACCTACAGCGGGTTTTGACAAGGCCTAGGTTGTCCATCCTTCTGCAGAGTGAGTGGTGGATTTGAATTGCTGCTGAGTTAAATAAATCAGTCACAAAAAGGCAAACATAGTTCAAAGCCACTGTTAATGTTATGGAAAGATTTACACACTGAATCACTTTTGGGTGGTTGTCAGAGGAAAGAAGGGCGAGAATAGAGTAAAATTGTTGTTGGGTACTATTGAAGTCAACTATGACTCAAAGCAACCCTACTAAATAATGCTTTGGAACTGAGCCCTATTCTACACCATCTTCACAATCTGTCAGGTGTACTGTGCCAGCCAGTCCATATCATTGAGGATCTTCCTCTCTTTCCTTGACCCTCTGCCATTCTCAGCATATCTTTCCCTAAGGTCTGCCCCTTATTACAATATGTGTAAAGTATGTCTAAGGAAGTTTGACCATCCTTGCCTGTAAGGAACACCCTGGTTGCACTCCCTCCAAGACTGATTGAAGGAAAAAAATTGGGGATGGGGGGAGAAGGCACATATTAAGATGAATGAAGAGAAAAGCAGTATCCATTGAGGAGATGGTCAGCACAATATCACTAAAGAAATGGAAGGCATATAGAAATATTAGAGGCATTATCCCAGTCACAAAAGGACAAATATTACATGATGCCACTGTTGTAGAATGGGACTGTCCTTGGGGTTGGGGAGAGACTGAGTAAGATGGGTAGCCTTCTGGGATGGAAGGGGTCCTTGGGCTTTC
>NW_006400028.1:3226370-3227846 GCF_000299155.1 Elephantulus edwardii
TATGAAAATTAATAAAATATAATTATAGGAAATGTAAAAAAAAAAAAAAAGAAATATTAGAGGCATTAATGGAAATAAGTATTACAGGGAGGAAGTGAGAAAAGATAGCAAGATGGGCTTTCTGACATAAGTGTGAAAGCTGAGTGCCTTCAGACAGGAAGTTTGAGGGTAGAATAGGGCTCCTCCAGGCACTTATTGTTAGGAGGGGACAGTCCCTAAAGAAAAGCAGCATGCTTGGAAAGGAAAAGGAACAGCATAAGCAAGGAAGACCTCCAACAAGATGGATTGACAGTCATTGTAGCAATAGGCTCAACTGTGTTGGAGATAGAGAGGATGGATGACACAGGGCCAAGACAGGTTTCAGATCCACTGTTCACAGCGGTGCTAGGGCCTCTAAAGGACTTGATAGCAGGTAACAACCCAATAGAATTTGCTGACACTTAGCTAAGCAGGGCAGAGGTCACACCAAGAACCAGAGAGAGACTTGCCTGCAGACAAGACTGAGAAGAAACTATCTTAATCAACTGTATCCTGAGTCATTTCTGAACCTGAATGGTAACCTCTTACTTTCCCAAAAAGCCCCATAAAATTGTAATCATAGTTTGTGACTTCCCTGTGGCCATTGCAAGGAATTCTCCAACCCAGAAAGTTAGAGAGGACAGTGGAGAGGGCACTTTCAGAATTGGTAAAAGGTTGAAGGGTGGAGGCATGTCTGACCTCTAACTCATAGGAATTAGCCTTGGGCTACTGATAAAAGTTAATTCTCCTTTGCATTCCTAAAGTCAGATGTCAGAGCCCAGACAATTACAATAGGGTTAATGGGATAAAAAAATGCTGAGGCCAGCAAGTAGAAATTTCAAATATGGGTGAGATAGTTGTTGTTTTTGTTGTTGTTTATGTGCCATCGAGTCTCTTGTGACTCATAGCAACCCTATCTATGTACAAGAGGAAAATGTCCAACAATGAATAAATGGAAATCCAACTTCTCTATAAACTTTTTTTTTTTTAAAAAAAAGAGCACCTAAAAAAATAAAAAGATAAGACATTTGAGCAAAAACCTGAATGAGGTAAGGGATTGAGCAACACAAGATTTAAGGAGAAAATATTACAAGCAGAGAAAACAGCCAGTTTGAATCTTGAATTAGGATCCTATGAGGAACAGCAAGAATGAAATGTGGGTGGAATGAAATAAGTTCTTCAGAAAGAAGTCAGAGAAATAGAATAGTCGGAGAAAACAGAAAAGATCCTTACTCATTAGACAACCACAGCTTCATAGTGAAGGTGGTAGAAAGCAAATATGTTGTTGTTGTTGTTATGTGCCGTCGAGCCGTTTGCGACTCATAGCGACCCTATGTACAACAGCCCTAAACTCCGCTGTGCCAATCGCACTGTCTCTGACACTCCCATCCCAATTATCCCAGTCACTGAATCAATCCACCTCATACAGGGCCTTCCTCTCCTGCACTGTCCCTCCAC
>NW_006400028.1:3229011-3239112 GCF_000299155.1 Elephantulus edwardii
TGTTCTCCAGATTTCTTGGCACAACTTGGTGAGCACGTCCAGGGCAGCATCTGTTAACTGAAATATGTCAATTGGTATACCATCTATTCCTGGAGCCTTACTTTTTGCCATTTCCTTCAAAGCACAAGGAATTTTTCCGCATTCCTGTATCTGAAGTAACCGATAAGATTCAAATAGGTTTCCAAACTGTTTCCCTGAGCTAGCCAATTGAAGGTGGACAAATACCCAAACTACTGAAGTTGGCCAATCATAGCATATATGGTTGGGCAGGGGAGTAGCAGAGGTATAAAAGGAGGGGCAGACATCAGTTCGGGGCTCTAGACTGGATGCTGCTGTGTCAGCACGCGGGAGCCCGGTTTCGAACTCAAAATAAACTTTGTTAATTCGGCTAATTGGCTCGGTGATCTTTTTGGGGACTCGCTCCATTACAGATATATTCTATTTTTTAATTGAAATTTTAATGAAAGTTTATTTTGGATTTATTTACTTTGGATTTCCATTCATTCATTGTTGCACATTAAACTCCCTGCTCACCTCTCCCCCCTAGTTGTTTTTTATTCTTTGAAAACTAAAAAAAAAAAAAATAACCAAACAGAAAAACCCCTTTCATTATTATACAATCCCACACACACACACACCAGTTCACTCCCCCATGCACCTCTTATTCTGGACTCGTGTCATGGAAATTATACCTAGTCATATATTCCTTTCAAATAGTTCTCTCCCTAATCTGTTTCAGTTCAGTATACATTATTTATTCCCTCTTTTCTTAGATTCCCTGCAACCCCGGTGCTTTCCAACAGTGGCATTATGCGGTATTTATCCCTTTGTGCTGAGATATTTCACTCAGAATAATGTCCTCCAGGGTCACCCATTTTGTATAATATTTCTTAAGTTCCTTGTTTTTCAATGCAGTGTAGTATTGCACTGTGTAAATACACCAAAGCTTCTCTACCCATTCGTTTGTTAATGGGCACTTGGATTGTTTCCAACTCTTTGCTATTGTGAACAAAGCAGAAATAAACATGGATGTGCATATATCTGCTTGGGTGGAAGTTCTGTTTTCTTTAGGGTATATTCCCAGTAGTGGAATTGCTGAGTCAAATGGTATCTCTATTTGCAACTTTTTGAGAAAGTGCTACACTGCCTTTCATAGTGGTTGCACCATTTTGCATTCCAACAGTGAATAAGGGTTCCAGTTTCTCCACAACCTCACAAGCATTTGTTGTTTGCTGCTCTGTTGAATTTTGCTAATGTTACTGGAGTGAGATGATATCCCATAATTGTTTTGATTTGCCTCTCTCTTAGAACATTTTGAACATTTCTTCATGTGTTTGTTTGTCATCTGAATGTCTTCTTTGGTGACGTGTCTGTTCATATCCTGTGCCCATTTTGCAATTGGGTTGTTTATTGGATAAATAGAAATATATAATGGATATATTATATAACATTATATAATTAATATATAAAAAGTCTTATGTATTTTTATATCATTTATATCATCATTGTTGTGTACCATCGAGTCAGAACTGACCCATAGCTGACCCTCCAGTGGGTTTTGAGCAGCAGTTAATCACATGGGAGGAGAGTTGCCATCCTTTTCCTGCTGAGCAGCTGGTGGATTTGAAACACATGGCTTCGGGATTGCAGGGCAACTTCTTGTCACTAAGCCACCAGTGCTCCTTTATAATTGATATACATATTTATTATTATATGATTCAAAGTGGCCAAAGCTGATCCATCTCATCTCACTAATGCCAAGTTTGTTGATGTTAATGCATTCCATTTCGTTTTTAACAATTTCCAGGTTTCCAAAATTCAAGCTATGTACATTCCATGCTCCAATTATCAAATGATGTTTATTATTGTTTTTCCTCATTTCAACTGACTTCTAATCTGGGTTCTACCACTACACTACTGTAACTATCCTCATCCCTTTAGTGTTGAAAGGGTTTTCAAAGGCCTGTTGTTTAGGAAGTATATGGCCCATCCTACTTCTTAGTCTGTCTTAATCAGGGAGCTCCACCAAAACCTGTCCACCACAGGTAACCCTTATGGCATTTGATACACACACAGCTTTCAGTATCACAGCAACCCCAAGTTATCAGTACAGCAAACTTACAGTCAAACGCTATACCACTTGGAACAATGTTCTTCCCAGACACAATTACCACCAGTCAGGCCCAACCGACTTTTAAATACAAAACCCGCTCACCACTGCTTGGTTGCTTAGATAAGAGGCTTCCAGCCCACAACTGATTGTTAATAAAAATCACAATAGCCAATCAGCTTACACTTATTAACAAAATCAATAGTGCCCAAACAGTTTACACCTGACATAAAAATAACTTAGCCTCCAGAATCTAACTGCTCTAAGCTGGAGACTTGTATTTTGCAAGCAAAATACTGTTGAAGATCATTAAAAAACAGCTAGTCAGGGAACATAGATGGGGAACTACCAGAAGTTCAAGCAGGATTTAGAAGAGACTGTGGCAAAAGGGATATCATTGCTGATGTCAGATGGATCCTGGATGAAAGTAAGGAATACCAAAAGAATGTGTATATGTGCTTTATTGACTATGCAAAAGCATTTGACTGTGTGGATCATAACAAGTTGTAACTGACATGGAGAAAAATGGGAGTCCCAGAGCACTTAACTGTGTTCATGAAAAATTGTACCTGGACTAGGAGGCTGTGGTGGAAATGAAGCACGGGGAAAATGCATGGCTTAAAATTGAGAAGGGAGGGCAGCAGGGTTGTATTCTCTCTCCATACCTGTTCAATATGTATGCTGAGCAAATTATTTGAGAAGCTGGACTCTATAAAGAGGAGTATGACATTAGGATTTCAGGTAGACTCATCAATAACCTATATTATGCAGATGATACAACCTTGAAGCACTTGTTGCAAAAGAACAAGAAGTGCAGCTTTCTGTATGGATTGCATCTCAATGTCAAGAAAACAAAAATTCTTACCACTGGACTAATAGGTAACATCATGATGGATGTAGAGAAGATTGAAACTGTCAACAGCTTCATCCTACTTAGATCTAAGTTAACACCCTTCTTACCAGCAATCAGGAAATAAGAAGATACAATGCACTGGGAATACCTGCGGTTAGGGACCTCTCCAAATTATTGCAGAGTAATGATGTCAGCTTGAAGACTAAGGTATGTCTGATTCAGATAATAGTCTTTCCTATCATTTGCTGTGCATCTGAGAGCTGGACCATGAATAGGGATGACAGAAGAAGAATTGAGGCCTTTGAGTTGTGGTGTTGGAGAAAAGCACTGAACATCCCATGGATGGACAAGAAAACAAACAGATATGTCTTGGAGTGCTATTTGGAGGAAAGAATGATGAAACTTTGGACATGTTGCTAGGAGAGGGACGTGGTACTGGGAAGGGTAGAGGGTTAGGGAAAGAGAGGAAGACTCTCAACCAAGTGGATTAACACGGTGACTGCCACAATGGGCTCTTGTATGTCAGAAAGTGTGAGGATGGCACAGGATAGAACAGGGTTCAGATCTTTTATTCATAGGGTCGCTATGTCTTGTACTCGACGAGACAGCATCTAACAACAACAACAACAACAACAATAGAATAGATATTTTTAATATAATAGATATATTTTATAAAATTATAAATAATATATAATGGATACATTATATTTAAAAACATATATGGCAGTCACTGGGTCAATCCACCTGGTCAAGCATCTTTCTCTTTCCAACCAGGAAGCAGTCCTCAGAACAGAGCAGGGAAACTCTGCATGGTTCAAAATCAGGAAGGGAGTGACTCAGGGATGTATCCTATCTGCATACCTTTTCAATATATATGCAGAATAGATAATTCTGGAAGCTGGGCTTTATGAGGAGGAATGTGGCATCAGGATTGGAGGAAGACTCATCAACAATCTATGTTATGCGGATGACACAACCTTGCTTGCTGAAACTGAGGAGGATCTGAAGTGCTTACTGCAGAAGGTCAAGGACTACAGTCTTCAATATGGATTGAAGCCCAACATCAAGAAGACAAAGATTCTCACCTCTGGGCCATTGGCAGCACCATGATGGACGGGAAAAAAATTGAGGTTGTTAACAGTTACAGCTTGCTTGATTCCATAATCAACATTCTTGGCACCAGCAGTCAGGAATGGGTAAAGAAACTTGGTATACTCATACAATGGAATATATGCATCACTTAAAAACAAAAAAGAATTCATAAAATACTGGGCAACATGGATTAATATAAAAGAAACAATGCTGAATGACTTAAGTCACAAAAAGGCAATTATGAACGTTGATGGCCTATTGGCAAGGAGCTGCGCTGCCAACCCAAAGGCATGTGGTTCCAAATCCATAAGCTGCTCTGTGGGAGAAAGATGGGCAGTGTCCTCCCGACTCACAACCTCTGAAAACCTGCTAGAAGGTCAGCTATAGGTTGGTTCTGACTCAAAGATACAAAGTAACATTATAAAAAGCTTAGGAAAGGTTTACACACAAATAAAATGATGATTGGACAGTTAGCAGGACTGGGAAGGGAGGAAAAGAGGAGTAAAAAGTAAATCAAGTGAAGGGAAAGGCAATACACAATGAAGCGTTGATTAGATATTGCAATTGTATTGAAATTAGTACACAACAAAATGTGTATGAATATTTGAATCATTGAATAAAATAGTTTGTAAACTTTCACTCAAAAATTTAAAGAAATCAATCACCCTATGAAGAAAAAAAAGTGCATGATTCTATTATGCAATTATTTAATGTATTGTAAATCCTAACCTTTGCACAACCTACCCTTGTAATGATCCAATATGACCTAATGTGATTAGCCAACTAACTACAAGGAGATTAGGTAAAATGCAACAATTAAATCACAACCCTGATCACTCCACTATAAGAGAATTTTCCCTGGGGTGTATAACCTTTGTCACCTTTTGTGTGGTGGTGGTGTTTTATTTTTATACTGATTTATTTACAAAGTTTAAATACACTGTTTTTCACAAAAGATCCTTCCCATTTCCTTCACCCTCCCATTGGATTATGCAACCCCATGATTAACACCCTCCCATTCCCACTCCTCTGCTTCCACCTTTTGTTTTAAAACAGACAAGAACAGAGAAATAAGCAGAAGGAAAGGATACCTCTATGTTTCCAAGAAAATTACGCCAGCAAATAAATGTGTTTTTTTAATCCAGGCTTCTATGCTGGAGAAACTCCTTTATCAGGAGACACACAGAGATAAAAGCTTTAGTTTCCTCTAAAGCTAGCCACAATGAATGTGGACTCTAGTTGTCTAGTGGATAAGGAGTTGTACTGCTAATTCTAAGGCAAATGGTTCGAATCCACCAGCTGTTCCTTGGGAGAAAGATGAGTAATCTCTTCTCATGTAAGTTATAGCATCTGAAGCCCCACTGAAAGGTCAGCTATGAGTCGTTGAGTTGAGCTTCCTTTTAAATTGTGGAAGAAAAAAATTCAGTTTATTAAAGCTAATATAGTTTATTAAAGTTTATTAAAGCTAATAATAGTTTGCTTGGCTCCATAGTCAACAGTCTTGGCACCAGCGGCCAGGAAATTAAAAGGCACATTGCCATGGGAAAGTCTGCTGTTAGGGACCTCTCCAAAGTGCTGAAGAGCAATGGTGTCTCTCTGGAGACTAAGGTGCGTCTGATACAGGCCATGGTCTTCGCAATCACCTGTTATGCATCAGAGAGTTGGACAATGACCAAGGAGGATAGAAGGAGAATTGATGCCTTTGAGCTGTGGTGCTGAAGAAGAGTATTGAGAATACCATGGATTGCTGGGAAAACAAACAGATTTGTCCTGGAGAGGGTTAAACCGGGTGGCTCCTTGGAGGCAAGGATTCTGAGGCTCCGTCTAACTTACTTTGGACATGTTGTGAGGAGAGACCGGTCCTTGGAGAGGGACATCATGCTTGGGAGGGTGAAGGGACGGCGCAGGAGAGGAAGGCCCTCTATGAGGTGGATTGATTCAGTGACTGGGATAATTGGGATGGGAGTGTCAGAGACAGTGCGATTGGCACAGCGGAGTTTAGGGCTGTTGTACATAGGGTCGCTATGAGTCGCAGGCGACTCGACGGCACATAACAACAACAACAACAACAACAACAATATATTTGTATTATCTCTGATACATAGCATCTGATAACTAAGACACTTATGTAACATCACCTCAAAACTTAGTAATTTTAAACAAAAATAATCATAAATTCTCTTTCAAATTTTCTGTTGGACAGTATTTTGAGGACAGCTTATTAGGGCCCTTTGGCTCAAGGTCTTTTATGAAGTTACACTCATACGTCGGCAGAGGCTACAGTCATCTGAAGACTTGACTGGAGCTCAAGTAATTAATTCTAAACTGGCTCACTTATAAAGCTGACAGTTTGTTGTTGGCTATTATCAGGATTGGAGGAAGACTCAACAACAACCAATTTTATGCATATGACACAAATTTGCTTGCTTAAAGTGAGGGGGATATGACGTGTGCTGCAGAAGAACAAGGACCACAGCCTTCAGTGTGGATTACATCTCGACATCAGTAGAACAAAGGTACCTCCCATAAGACCAACAGTCAACATTATGATAGATGGAGAAAGGATTGATTCAATGATTTCATCTTCCTTGGATCAACAATCAACACGCTTGGTACCAGCAGTCAGGAAATCAGGAGACATATTGCATTAGGCAATTTCACTGTCAGGGACCTCTCCAAAATGCTGAAAAGAAATTATGTCAGTGTGAAGACTAAGGCGCACCTGATCCATTGTCTTCTCAATCACCCACTCTGAATCAGAGAGCTGAACAATGAATAAGAATGACAGAAGAATTGCTCTCTTTGTGTGTGGCGCTGGAGAAGAGTACTGAATATCCCATGGACTGGCAAAAGAACAACATTCGGATGACGGCAAAAGAAGAACAAACTGGGGAGGAGGGTAGAGAGAATGGTGCAGCAATGAAGGAATGAAAACCCAAAATCCCTGTAAATGTTCATTAAAACTAATAAAATTTAATAATAATAAAAAAAAAAGTAAAATACAGCCAGTGTGTTCCTTAGAGGCAAAGATGGCAAAGCTTCGTCTTTCAAACTTTGGACATCTAGCTAGGCAAGGCCATTCCTTGGAAAGAAATACCATGCTTGGAATGATGAAGTGAAGGAGAGGAAGACTCTCAACAAGATGGATTGATATGATGACGTTAGTAATGGGCTTTCGTGTGTCAGAGATGATGAAGATGGCACAGGATAGTATGGCAGGGTTCAGATTGACTGTTTAATGTGTCACTATGAGTCACACTTGACTTGATGGCACCTAACAATAACAACAGCATTGGTAGGAGGCTATAATTCCTCTCCTTGTAGACCTTTCTGCATGGCAACTCCACAAAGCATGAGGACTTGCTTCTTCCAGAGTGAGAAATCTCAGCAGATGCAGTGCCAAGCAGAAGCTGTATTCCTTTAATGATTTATTGTAAGAAAAGTAAGAGTGATGTGGGAGCAGATGCATCTGACCTTTATCAGCTTCACTAATGGGAATAGTCCCATAAGCAACATCCACTGTCCAAGCCAATTCCTAGAAAGTCAGACATGGCCTCCAAACTCCTGCACCTACTTCTACTAATTCCAACACTAATTGTAATGCTCTACTAATGATGTCAGTCTGGAGACTAAGGTGCACCTGATTCAGGCTCTAGTCTTCAAAATTACTGGCTATGCGTCAGAGAGCTGGACAGTGTCTAGAATTGACAGAAGAAGAATCGATGTCTTTGAGTTGTGGTGCTGGAGATGAGAGATGAATATTGACTACTAAGAGAACAAACTGGTCTGTTCTGGAGATGGTAAAACCAACTTGTTCTCTGGAGGCAAGGATTTTGAAGCTCTGTCTCACTTACTTTGGGCATGTGGCCAAGAGAGACCAGTCCCTGTAAAGGACATCATGCTTGGAAGGATGGTTGGACAGCACAGAAGAGGAAGGCCCCAGATGAGATGGATTGACATTGAAGTGGGGTAATGGGGATAGGTGTGTTGGAGACAGACTGGCTAGATAGGACAGAACAGAGTTCAGAGTTATTGTGCAAATGGCTGCTATGAGTCACAGATGATTTGATGGCACATAATACAACTGGGTCTGAAATAATATACAAGGTTCGAATCCACCAGGGGCTCTGCTGGAGAAAAATGGTCGATCTTCTCCTGTGCGATTAATTGCCACTAAAAATCCATTGGAAAGTCAGCTATGGGGTTGGCTGTTTACAACAACTACTGAGTCTGAAATCTCTTGCAGTTGCTACATGGACCTCACAGAAACATACTCAAGGTTATGGGGTTTATTGACAAGTTAACAGGTTACAATTCAGATTGGCAGCAGGGTGTAAGGTTCTCACTCAGGACAACTTCCTAAGCATGTTCACAGACCCTTCAGCCTTCAGTCATGCAGGTTTAGGCCAGTGTTACAAGTTCTCTTAGTTCTGTCAATTATGATGCCATTCCACCACCCTGAGTCCTCCAGCAAGCTTGGGCATAGTCCCCTGGCTCTGGCTCCATGGATCAGCCAGTTGACTTATTTGGGTCTCTGGTTCTCCTCTACTAGAATTCTCATGTAGGTTCTATTTCTGCATGACACAGTGTATGCACACTGTATTCTCTGTTGCTCCTTTCTTGCTGGCAATAAGATTCTCATCTTCTGCTGCTAAAACTGTTCAATTTAAATCTGGTGGGATGAGAAAACCGACCAATCTCATCACAAGTTGTATATATACAACCTATTTCATGTTCCCACCCAGTCATAAGCCATTATGAGATAGCTAACAACAGAAGAAAACCCTGCCCAATCCTGCACCATTCTCACAATCTCTGCGGTGTTTAAGACCACTGTTGCAGTTCCCATGTTAATTCATCGCTCAGAGAGTTTTCCTCTTTTTTCTAATTTTCTACTAGTTTATTTACAAAATTCAAATAAATTGTTTTTAAGAATAAATTCTTTCTATTTTCCTCACCCCATCCCCATCAAATTGTACAACGCCATACTCAATCCCCCTTCCCCCCGCACATCCTCATCCTTCTGCTTCCACCTTCTCCCACCCCTCTTGGATCCTTATACTCATTCTACAATAATGATTTTATACAATATTTATCCTTGTGGGACTGAATTAGTTCACTCAGCATAATACTCTCCAGTCCCTCCCAAGTTAGATAATAATTTACAAAATCATTTCTCCTGTGTGCTGCATAGTATTCCATTGTATAAATGTACAATAATTTGTCAATCCATTCATTTGTGGTGGGACATTTGGGCTGTTTACATGTTCTTGTGAGCAGCAGAGAATGGTGAATAATGCTGCTATGAACATTGGTGTACAAATATCAGTTTGTGTCTCAGTTCTCATTTTCTCAGGATAAATTCCAAGCAGGGAATAGCTGCATCATATGGAATTTCTATGTTCAGCTTTTTGAGTAAACAGCAAACTGCCTTCCAGAATGGTTATACCATTTGTACAATCCCACAAACAATGTATGAGTTTTTTTTCTTGCCACATCCTCTCCAATATTTACTTTCTGCTCTGTTAAACTTTGCCACTGTTATTGGTTTTGATTTGCATCTCTCTTATTGCCAGTGATTTGGAGCATTTCTTTATGTGTCTGTTGGCCATTCGAATATCTTCCTCTGTGAAAATTCTTTCCATGTCTTTTGCAGATTTTGTAATTGGGTAATCAGTCTTTTTCTTGTTGAGGCCCAGGAATATTCTGCCAACTTTTGTTATAAAACTCTTGTCTGAGATGATATTACCAAATGTTTGCTCCCAGTCTGTAGGTTTTCTTTTCACCCTCTTGGAAAAAGTTTTTTATGCACACATGGATTTAATCTTTAGAAGGTCCCATTCATCAATTTTATCTTCTTCAGATTGTGCATTTCTGGTTGTATTTGGCTGTCTTTTTATACCTTGGACTAGCACTTCTTCTTCTTCTTTTTTTTTTTTTTTTGTAGCAATGCTGATATTTTAATTCCCATTTCACCCCTTCCTATAAAAATGGCATTTGAGCTAAATGCTATCCATGTTCATCTTACAAGAAAATCAAATGGACA
>NW_006400028.1:3255815-3258864 GCF_000299155.1 Elephantulus edwardii
TGGGGACGGGGCTTGTGCGCTGCTGGGGGTTTATGCAGCAGCACCCTGTGTGCTAAGGGTCACACAGGTGTGGGCTGCAGGGGGGGTCCCACAGTGTCAGGCAGTCTTAGCTCCTCTGGAGTTCCGCGGCAGGTGGCTGGCTGCTGCTCTTCCCCGGTCTCTTCTGGGTCCCTCTCGCGGCATTCCCCGGTCTGGCGGCGGGGTGCGTTCCCCCGGCTGGCGGCGGCGTTCCCGGTCTGGCGTGGACTAGCACTTCTAAACTTGATTCCAGTTTGTCTCTTATTGTTGTTAAGTCAAAAAGGTTTGGGTAGTGATCATAAGGAAAGGTTTACATATTCATAGAATCAATTTTGTACGTTTAACAGGGATGAGAAGAGAGTAAAAATTAAGAAATAGAAGTTGGGTAAAAAGAAAGGTAATACACAATAAGAGGTTGATTTTTATTGTTGCTGTTGTTGTTATGTGCCATGGAGTTGCCTGTTATTCATAGTGACCCTGTGTACAATAGCTCTGAACCCTGCCCTATGCTGAGCCAGTCTCACCACCTCTAACACACCTACCCCATTACCCCAGTTACTGTGTCAATCTGTTTCATCTGGGATCTTCCTCTCCTGTGCTTTCCCACCCCCTTCAATCATAATAATGTCCTTTGACAGAGACTGATCCCTTCTGGCATGTGCCTAAAATATGTGATAAGGGGCTTAAAAATTCTTGCCTTCACAGAGCAGCCTGGTTTCACCATTTCTGGGACAGACCTGTTTGTTCTCTTGGCAATCCATGGTATGTTCAATATTCTTCTGCAGCACCACAACTCAAAGGCATTGATTCTCTAGTTATTGACCAGCTCTCTGATGCATAGCAAGTTGCAAAGACCATGGCCAGAATTAGACACACCTTAGTCTCCAGACTGACATTGTTGCTCTTTATCACTTTGGACAGGTCCCTGACAGCAGATTTCCCCAATGCAATTCATCTTTTGAGGCCCTCACTGCTGGTGTCAAGAGTGTTGACTGTGGATCTGAGCAAGTGGAAATGATTAACCACCTTAATCTCTGCCAGTTGGCCCAGTGGTGAGAATCTTCATCTTCATGTTAAGCTTCAATCTATATGGAAGACTACAGTTCTTGACTTTCTGCAGCAAATACTTCAAGTCCTCCTCCGTTTTGGCAAGCAAGATGTATCCTCTACCTAACATAAGTTGTTGATGAATTCCTCCAATCCTGATGCCACATTCCTCTTCATAAAGTCCAGCCTCCTTAGTGATCTGTTCTGCATAAAGGCATGGAGACAGGACTCAAATCAATAAACCATATTAATCAATGATAATTAATGCTGTAAACGAACAAATACACCATCAAATGAAATATCAGTATGATTTGTAAACCTCACTCAAATTTTAAAAATTAATCATTTAAGAAGAATTGTTTACTAAAAAACTTTTTTGCAGCAGAGCTACCCATTGCAAAACAAAACCCAACAAATCAATAAATCCACCAGTGACTCTGAGGGAGAAAGGTGGGCAGTGTCCTCCTGTTAAAGATTTACAAGCTCAGAAATACAATGGAAGGTTGCTACGAGTCAGAGTCAACTCAATGGCAATAAGTTTGAGGGATTTTTTAGTTCAGTATTATTGTTCTGAGAGCTGTTTTAAACTTGCTTCAATGGCACAATAGTACGTATAATTTTGTTGCTACTGTTAGACGTCTTCAAGTTGGTCTAACTCATAGTAGCTCTGTTATAATAGGCATGGTCTTTAGGGCATCAGTGTCCACCATGTCTCTCAGATAAGATGATTGGCAGCTGAATAAAGTATGTTTTAAAAAGTCAGTCTTATCTCTGCTCAGTTGACTCGTAGTCACAAGCAGCTGAACGCCGTCCTTTTCCGTTTACACAGTGACTCAGTAAGTGGAAATGAACTAGCATCAAGCAGGAACAGAGTAACGCATTACAATGGGTACATCTGCTACAAAAGATTTCTTTTAAGTGCTGAAAAAACAAGGATGTCATTTTAAAGACTAAAGTATGTCTGATCCAATCTATATAGTATTTTTAATTTATTTGTGAGCATGTGAAAGTTGGAAAATGCATCAGGAAGATCAAAGAAGATTTGATGTGAAGTGTGGTAATGGTCAAGAGTATTGAATATGCCATAGGCTGCCAAAAGACCAGGCAAATCTTTCTTGGAAGAATTGTAGTCAGAGTCAGAACACATGGCCTCTCTGAGACGGTTTGCATCTGAATAAAGTCACCAGAGACACAAGCCCTTTTATAATATTATATTGTTGTTGTGTACCATAGAGTCAGAACCAACCCATAGCATAGTTGACCCTCCAGAGGGTTTAGTTAATTGCATGGGAGGAGATTGCCTATCCTTCTCCCGTGGAGCAGATAGTGGCCTCAAACTGCGTGCCTTTGGAATTGCAGCACAGCTTCTTGTCATAGTATAATAGTGGTTATATCAAAATTGTCCTCTTGTGACTGGCTTATGGCACTCAGCATAATTTGTTCTAGATCAATCCATCTTGTACAGTATCTCACAAATTCCCTGTCATTTTTTTAGTGATACATAACACTATACTGTGTGAATGTACTAGGGTTTCTTTAGTCATTCACCCATTGATGAACACTTGAGTCACTTCAATCTCTATGCTATTATAAATAAGGCTGCAATAAACATGGATGTGCACATGATAGTTTGTGTTACAGACTGTGTTTCCTTGAGATACACACCTAGTAAATTGCTAGATCAAATGGTATTTCTTTTTTTATTCATTCATTATCGCATATTTTCTTCCCTCTCTCTTGTTCCCCCATCCCCCAGTCTACTTTGCAATGCACCTCTTGTTCCACATTGTTGGGATCCACATTCTTCTCTGTTTTAGCCATAATTTGTTTCCACACACTAAAATGCTTCTCTATAGTCAATAAAACAAAAATAGACGTTTGTCTGGTGTTCTCTTCTTTCAGCCAGGATCCATCTGACATTAGCTATAAGATCTTTAATGTCACAGTCTCTTCTGAACCTAGCTTAAACTTTTGGCAGTTCTCT
>NW_006400028.1:3260389-3261027 GCF_000299155.1 Elephantulus edwardii
TGTTTGTTGAAATATATCAGTTGAGATACCATAAATTCCTGGGGAGTTGTTTTTTGCAAATTCTTTCAGAGCAGCTTGAACTTCCTCCTTCACCACCATAGGTTCTTGCTCATATGTAGTTTTATGAAATTCTGTGCCCGCCAATTCCTTTTGGTACAATGACTCTGTATACTCTTTCCATCTTCTTTTAATACTTCCTGGATTATTTAATATTCTGCCAAAGCATCCATCCTTAAGTATTGCAATTGGTGATGATGTTTTTATAATTTCCACATTCTGTTAGATTGTCCTTTTTTGAAATAGGAACAAATAAAAAGATCTCTTCCAGTTAGTTTGGCAAACAGCTGTCATTAAAGATTGATGCCAGGGCTGCTTCTGTTATTTAAAAGATGTCAATTAGTATTCCATTGATTCCTGAGGCCTTATTTTTTTGTCAATGCCTTCAACACAGCTTTAACTTTTTCCTTCATTACCATTGAAACAATCTCATAAAAATGCAAATCAAAACAACTATGAGATATCATCTCACCCCAGTAAGAATAACAAAATAGAACAGCAAGCAACAAATGCTGGTGAGGATGTGGAGAAACTGGAACTCTTATTCACTGTTGGTGGGAATGTAAGATGGTGCAACCATT
>NW_006400028.1:3262288-3268184 GCF_000299155.1 Elephantulus edwardii
TGTAAATGTTTATGAAAATTAATAAAATATAGAAAAAAAAATTCAAATGAAAATTCGCTTGAGGGTCAGTTGAGTAGGTTCAGGCTTGACAGCATGTAACAATAACAACAGCGTCAAAGGGCGTGGGGAAGAGCTCATGTTTACTCAGTAGTTTTAGGAGAGAGAGGTTGGAGTTACCTTTAGAAAGTGATGTTGTTGTTATGTGCCGTCGAGTCGCTTGCGACTCATAGCGACCCTATGTACAACAGCCCTAAACTCCGCCCTGTCCTGTGCTAATCGCACTGTCTCTGACACTCTCGTGATAGATAATGTACATCAGTAGGCACCTGCAGCTGGCCTCCAGGGTGACCTCTTTCCAATCAGCTGTTTTATCACCACAGGCCGTGTGCTTTAGAGCCATTTTCAAAATGGCATCTATCTGGTTAGGTGTTTGATCATCACAGAACATAACCTTTCAAGATGCCCTCAAGAAGGTCATACAGGGGTCACAAGCATGCCTCTTGAAAGCTTTTAGCAGAATTAAGGGTTGTTGAAAGGTATCCCCTAGGGGTGACCAGGCTATGTGTGTGTGTATGTAAATGTTCCTGGGTCTGATACCTGCACCGGCTGAAATGCTTTGATTCAGTATGTCATGTCAAAAGGAAAACAAAATGGGAAAATAGGAAAGTGTGATTCAGAGCAAGCCATAGCCTTGGAAATCTCTGCCCTGTCTGGTTGCTATGAGTGTGTACGGGTGGGAGGTGAGGAGATGATTGTTCTGAGACATACTTTCTCACTCTGCATCTTGGGCTGTGCCTGGGACCTGCCCCAGCACTCATGTAGCCTGACAAGACCTGCTGAAAGAGCCCTCCAACGGCACTGGAGAGGGGGAAAAAGTAAAATTTTAATTATCTTATTTGTGTGTGTGTGTACTATCAAATCAGATCTGACTGGTACAGGAGGAGATTGTCCCTCCTTTTCCAGTAGAGCATCTGGTGGATTTGAACCGTGCACCTCTGGGAAGGGAGTGCAACAACTTCTTGCCAGTAGGCAAGAGTAAAATTTTAACAATAAATTCTGAACAATGTTGTTTTGGGGTGCTGTTGAGTCGATTACAACCCTGTGAACAAGAGATCTGAACCCTGTCCTATCCTGTGTCAACCTTCTCATCTCTAACACACTTAAATCTATTGCTGCTTGGTAGTCTTCCTCTCTTTTGTTGACCCTTCACCTTTACAAGCATAATATCCCTCTCCAAGGAATAGCATCTCCTAGCAACTTGCCTTGTATGTGAGATGAAATCATCCTTGTCACTGAGGAACACTCTGGTTGCACTTTTGCCAAGACATAGCTTTTGTTCTTTTGGCAGTCCATGGCATATTCAGTACCCTTCTCCAACACCACTGCTCAGAGACATCAATTCTTCTGTCATCCTTATTCATTGTCCAGCTCTCAGATGCGTAGCAAGTGATGGAAATGACGATGTCCTGAATCAAGCTCACCTTAATTTTCAAACTGTCATCACTGCTCTTCAGCATTTTGAAGAGGTCACTGACAGAGAGTTGCCCAAAGCAATAAGTCTCCTGATCTCTTGACAGATGGTACCAGTGTTTACAATTTCAATATTCTTTTCAGAACAATGGGCACACTGTATTTCTTATTCATTCTGAACAATGAGCATATTGTATTTATTATTCTTACTCTCTGTGCTTTTCTGTTGTGTTTATCCCACAAACTTTCCAAATGAAAAAAAGTTAATATAAAAAAAAATAGTCTTCTAAAAAAAATAATAGTCTTCTTTGTTTTAGGTATGTGTTTTTAGTGGATCTGCATTGATGCAAAAGAGCCCTGGGGTAGTAGGCCTACTAAGCCAAAGGTCAGTGGTTCAAGTTCACTTAGCAGCTCTGAGGAAGAAAGAGAGACAGCCTCTTAGAATAAAGATTTAGAATTTTTGAAACTTGAAGCATGGTTGCTAATCCAAACAATGACAGTGGGTTGGGTCTGGTTTTGAATGTGGTAGAATCCAATTAAGGAAGATGAAATGATACCAATGGGTGAAGTAGGCAGGACTTATTTATAAAGTAAACCCCAGAAGGTATTTTAATTTCTTGAGTGGGAAACACTGTTCTTAGGATTTCACATACCTTCTCCTTTCTCTCCTCTCTCCTCCCCAGTGCAGGGAAAGGTTTTTTCCTTCCTCCGGATTCTTAAAAGCAGTTTTTCCTTTTAGTTTAGTGAAAGAAAGTTCTCCTTCCTTGTTTGTGGTTATGACAATATGCCTATGCCTTTGAATATCTTGTCCAAAAACAAATGTTAAGCAAGTGTTATTTGCCCACGGACTCAATCCTACTTGTTGTTTCCCCCTGTGAAAATAAGCATAAAACCAGTTGATTGGAGAAAACAGAAAGGAGATAAAAGGCAGCCAGGGTGCCCTTTGGAGGCAAAGCAGCAACTTTGTCTTTTATACTTTGGGCGTGTGTTGTCTGGAGGGGCCAGTCCTTGGAAAAGACATCATGACCGAGGGTCAGCAAAAGAGGGGAAGACACTCAATAAGATAAATTGACGTAGTGACTGGCTCGAGTGTGTCAGAGATGACAAGGATGGTACAGGCTAGGGCAGGGTTCAGATGCATTGTTCTAAGGGTCATTACGAGTCATAGTAGACTTGATAGCACTTGACATTAACACTTCAAAAATGTGATTTAAAGTGCCTGACTATAGTCACATTTGGAGTGATTTTTTTACAGTGCTGTAAAATCTAAACTCACAAGATCCCTAAATTGATCTTTATCTCCCCATACACACCCCTTTTGCTTCTTTGCTTGTCCATATCACTGTCTACTCTTCTTTCATACCTTTGTTTATTACTTTACTTGCTAGGGAGCTCTACAGCCTAGTCCACAGGGAGCTTGGCTGCTAACTCAATGCGGGGCCTCTCTGGTGATTCCAATCCACCAGGGACTCCTCAGGAGAAAGAGAAGCAATCTCCTTCTGTGCAATTTACAGCTTCTGAAGCCTGGAGGATCAGCTATGAGTCAGTTCCTATTCGACACAATGGCTGGCTGGCAAGTTTGAAGTGGCACAAATGGTTAAATGCTTGGCTATTAACCAAAACCACCCAGTGGCTCCACAGGAGGACGCTTTGGTGATTGGTTTCTGTAAAGGTTATAGTCAAGGAAAACCTGTAGAGCAGTAGTTCTACATTGTCACATGAGGAGCTGAAGTTAAAAATAACCTCAACGTGCCTTAACAAGAACAATGCCAAGCTAAATTTATATGCCATTTATTTATTTTCTTTTTTTTTTTCTTTCCCTGTTGTGTACCGTCAAATCAGATCCGACTGGCACAAGATGAGATTGCCTCTCCTTCCCCAGGAGATTGCCCCTCCTTCTCCAGTGGATATGAATACAGAGATACAAATTACACAAATAATACAAATTATCCAAGAAGCTGGACTCTATGAAAAGGAATGTGGCATCAGGATTGGAGGGAGACTCATCAATAACCTGCATTATGCAGAGGACATAACGTTGCTTGCTGAAAATTGAGGAGGATTTGAAACACTTGTTGCAGAAGATTAAGGAATGCAGCCTTCAGTATGGAGTGCAGTCTCAATATCAAGAAAACAAAGATTCTTACCACTGCACCAATAGGCCGTGTCATGATGGATGGTGTTGTTGTTGCTATGAGCCATCAAGACACCTGTGGCTCATAGTGACCCAACACTAAACAGCACTAAACCCTGCTCTAGCCTGTGCCAATCTTATTGTCTCAAACACACTTACCCCTACTACCCAGTCACTGAATCAATCCACCTCATAGAGGGTTTTCCTCTCCTGTTCTGTTCCTCCACCCTCCCAAACATGATGTCTCTCTCCAAGGACTGGTCCCTCCTTCAACATGTCCAAAGTATGTCAGAAGAAGCTTCAGAATCCTTGCCTCCAAGGAGCAGCCTGGTTTAACTTTCTCCAGGACAAACTTGTTTGTTCTCTTAACAGTCCATGGTATATTCAATACTTTCCCCCAACACCACAGCTCAAAGGCATCAATTCTCCTTCTCACATCCCTAGCCATTGTCCAGCTCTCTGATATATAGCAAGTGATTTCAAAGGTCATGGCCTGTATCAGGCACATCTTAGTCTCCAGACTGACATCATTGCTCTTCAGGACTTTGGAGATGGATGGAGAAGCAATTGAAACTGTCTACAGCTACATTTTGCTTGGATCCACAATTAACACCCTTGGTACAAGCAGTCAGAAAATAAGGAGACGCATTGCAGGAATGGCATCCATTCCTAAATAACATGCTTCCAGAAACTATGAAGTTTTATAAATGTTGATAGTTGTAGATGGGCTTCAGACCTTTTGTTCATTGGGCTGCTATGAGTCGTGCTTGACTTGAAGGCAATCAACAACAACAACATTACATTGCAATAGGAAAATCTGCAGTTAGGGATCTTTTCAAATTTTTGAGGAGTAGTGCTGTCAGTTTGAGAACTAAGGTGCATCTGATTCAGACCATGGTCTTTCCGATTACTAGTTATGCGTCCAAGACCTGGACAATGAATAAGGATGACAGGAAAAGAATTGATGCATTTGAGCTGTGGTGTTGGAGAAGAGCACTGAACATTCCATGGACAGCCAAAAAAACGAATAGATAGGTCTTGGAAAGGGTGAAGCCAGAGTGCTCTTTGGAAGTAAGAATGATGAGGCTTCACTTAACACACTTTTGACATATTGCTAGAAGGTGGCAAGAAACTGTACTGCAATCCCAAAGGCACATGATTCGAATCCACCAGATGCCCTGCTGGAGTTGTAGTAGTTGTTAGGTGCCATCAAGTTGAGTACTACTCATAGCGACTTCCTTGGAGAAGGACATGATGTTAGCAAGGGTGGAGGGTTGGCAAAGGAGAGGAAGACCCTCAACCAGGTGGATTGATGGGGTGACTGCTGTAATGGGTTCTTGTGTGTCAGAAAGTGTGAGGATGGTTCAGAATATAACTGGTTTCAGATATTTTGTTCATAGAGTCGCTATGAGTAGTACTCAACTTGATGGCACCTAACAACTACTACAACTCCAGCAGGGCATCTGGTGGATTTGAATTATGTGCCTTTGGGATTGCAGTGCAGCTTCTTGCCACTAGGGCACCAGAACTCCCTTATTTACTTTTCAAGGAGCCTGAAACCTGGCTTTCATAATCCATAGAAAGGTTTCTGGAGGGCAATAGACTTCTCTGTTCTATCATTCTGGTACTTTGGCCTTTAATCACTCCTGTCTAGCTACATATTGCATAGGAAAGAGTAAGGAGACTGTTCCTACATAGTACAGGAGCCAGGGAAATGGCTGTCATTTGTTACTCTGAAAATGTTTACACACATATGTCCATTTTAAAGTTCAGGGACAACATGTAGGGTGATTAATCATCTAGTTGCCAGAGTTTAAGGGTTTTCCTGGGGTGTAGGACTTTCAGTGCTAAAACTGAGACAATACTGGGGTGGCTAACCAGGATGGTCAGTCACCCTAAGCAGCGATGGGATGGGGATGGAGGAATCGATAGGCAAGATATCCGAAGGAGAGGCAAAAACTTTGTGAGCTCCCACTGAAACAAATGTGGAGAAAAATGGTTGATATTTCAATTATTTCATGGAGCACAAATGTTGCCAATGACCAAGAATAAAAATTAAAAGACCTTTGGGCAATTTCTTAAGCTTTATAACTTCCTCATACTTGTAATTTGTTACTCCTCATCTGTTTCTAATTAGTGAGAAGTCAAACTTTTGCTAGCATTATTAGTTTGTCTTTTCTCTTACTGTACTTTGCATCCTACAAGAATACTACCTAATTTACCGCATTTGACTTACTATCTATAGCGTTCAAGACGTTTTACATATATTGTTGTTGTTGTTATGTGCTGTTG
>NW_006400028.1:3271269-3278678 GCF_000299155.1 Elephantulus edwardii
TAATTTTCCTACATTCATGATTCTCACATTCCATGTCCCAGTCACCAGTGTCTGCTTACAACTGTTCCTCTTCCTTTGTATTTCCATACTTGAAAACTCAACCTCCTTTGCCTTTTCTGTTATCTAAATGTGTTCTGTTGTACATAGGGTTTTCAGAGGCCTACTATTTCAGAAGTGGATGGCCGATCCTTCTTCCTAGTCTGTCTTATTGTGAATGTTCAGATTTAGAGAAGTATCAGACAGACCAGCAAGTTAAAGGTCCATCCCTTATTGTGGAGTTAACTTTAGTGCCAGTGTTGTCCCTGCCTTTCTCACACGCGTCTTTACCCACTTATTTCCCTGCTACACCATCCACCAGGATACCCATCCACTTCTACCCCTTCCCTTCACATCTATCTCCCTTTGACCAGCCTATTAACTCAGTTAATCCTCACAAGTACTTTGTGAGGCAAGAATAATTACATCAGATGAGGAAACTGAGGCTCAAACAGTTCAATCATTTGTTCAAAGTCACAAAGTTTGAATTTGAGCTTTGTCTGTCTGCTTCTGAAATCTATGCATTTAATATTTATATGCTATGTTGTGTCTCATTAACATATGGTAATAAGGCTTTAAAAAATAAGACCCTCACAAGAAAATTACAATTGCAATTGAGTTTAAAAGAGGAGTAGGAAAAAGGGGAATGGAGCAAAATATATGAAAACTGTGACAGGTACTGCATTCCAAAATTTGAAAGAAAGCATGGCAGAGTTTAAGAGGAGATAGAAAGATGGTTAAATGCTGGACTACTAAATTAAAGGTTAGAGGTGCAGGCAAGCTCTGATGGCCTAGTGGCAAGAAGCTGCACTGCAATCCCAGAGGTGTGTGGTTTGAATCCACCAGACGTGCTGCTGAAGAAGGAGGGACAATCTTCTCCTGTACTGGTCAGATCTGATTTGTTGGTACACACACACAAATAAAAAGGTTGGAGGTTCAAACCTAGCCAGAGGTTCCTTGGAAAGACAGATCTGCCTCATTTTTTCTCCTGAATTTGAACTTATGACCTTTTTTGGCTAATAGTCCAACATATAATACACTTCTTGTTGTTGTTGTTGTTGTTGTTATACACCATCAAGTCAAGTACAACTCAGCATACAGATCTGAATCTTGTCCTATCCTGTGCCCTCCTCACAATCTCTGACATACTCAAGTCCGTTGCTGTAGTAATGGTGTCAATCCACCTGGTTGAGGGTCTTCTTCGCCTTCTCTGTCCCTCCATCTTCCCAAGCATGATGTCTCTATCCAAGGAATATCCTCTTCTAGCAACATGTCTAAAGTATATGAGACACAGCATTTTCATCTTTGCCTCCAAGAAGCACTCTGCTTTACCTTCTCCAAAGTATATGGTTGTTCTTTTGACAGTCCATGGGATATTTAGTACTCTTCTCCAACACTAGAGCTGAAAGGTATCAATTATTTTTCTCTCATTCTTATTCATTATCCAGCTCTCAGATTCATAATAAGTGACTGAAAAGACCATGGCATGAATTAGGCACATTTTAGTCCCTAAACTGACCATTATTGCTCCTCAAGAATTTGGAGCCATTAGGAATCTTAAACAAGGGCAAGACCAGACAAAAAAGGGAGGCAACTTGGAAACAGCTTGGGATCCTGCTCTAAACTTAACTTTTGAAGACCTATTTTGCTTTCCAACATCCAGAGATAGACATGGGGTTTCCTTTTATGGTTTTTGTTTTGTTTTGTTTTTTGGTTTTTTTTTTTAGTAGGCAACAGTAGTTTTCTATAAAGCAGCAGATAATAGATTTGAACCACTGGCTTTTCAGTTAGGATCCAGGCACTTTAGCCACTGAGCCATTAGGGCTTCTCCCTTCATGTTTCTTACAACTTTCTTTGTCTACTTCCCCCCCCGCCTCACAAAATAGTTATGTATTTATGAATTCATGACCAAATTAAATGTGAAACATTTATAAAAAGAGGTATGGAGGTTTTTTCCTTTTCCCTATCCTCTCATTCTCTCCTCAAAAAAACTCTCAATGATATGAGTATAGGGGTATATATTCTTACTCTTTTTGATTTTTATTTTTATTAATTTTAATGAACATTTACAGAGATTTTGGATTTCAATTCATTCATTCATTTTCTCCCTGCCCTTGCCCCCCCCCCCCAGTTTGCTCTTCTCTTTGAAAAGTAAAATTCCTTCATTGGTATACAATCCCCCCTCCCCATATTCTTACTCTTGAACTCACTTCTTCTCTTCCCCCATTTATAGCTTTAGGTTTTCCTTCTACAAGTGTGTTTCATGCTTTGCTTCCCCTGAAATTTCAAAGTGCAGGTTCATGGAGGATTGGAATTCACAACCTCCCTGCCCTCTGATGCTCACCACCTCTCTGCCCTCTGCTGCCCGCCTGTCCTTCTTGGGAGAGGAGACAGCAACTTTGATCTGGCTTCCCCATAGCCTCCAAAGGTGGCTTCTCTGGTTGCACCTGGGGTTTCTGGGCTCCAGTGTGGTAGACTGGCTCTGACAGAGTGGTTAGGGAAGGGCAGTGAATCCCTGAGGGTTAGCTGGCCCTAGTTGTTGGAGTTCTTTGCCTAGTTTTATAATACAGATTCCTTCTGTTCTCAAACCCTATTGACCTTGTTCATTCCAGTAATTACAAGAACAAGTCTCTTTCTCTTCATGCCATCAAGTAGGAACAAACTCGTAGCTGACTCTCCAGCAGGTTAATGATATACATATACTGCAAATACATTTTTTAAAGTTATAAA
This sequence comes from Elephantulus edwardii, assembly GCF_000299155.1. Taxonomy (NCBI): domain Eukaryota; kingdom Metazoa; phylum Chordata; class Mammalia; order Macroscelidea; family Macroscelididae; genus Elephantulus; species Elephantulus edwardii. The sequence continues at coordinate 3,274,036 of NW_006400028.1, forward strand.
CAAGGACTATACATGTGAACCTCGCCAAATAGAATACACAGGAATTATATTGACTACATTTATGGAACGATAAGGTGGAAAAACTCAGTATCAATCAGAACAAGGCCAAGGGCCAACTGTGGAACAAACCATCAATTGCTCTATTCCAGATCAAGTTGAAGCTGAAAGAAAATAAACACAAGTCCATAACAAGCAGCACGTGACCTTAAACATATTTCACTAAAATATAGAAATAATTTCAGAATAGATTTGATGCAATGAACACTAATGATCGAAGACTAGACAACTTTGGGATGATAACAAGGACATTATGTACTAAAACAAGGAGAAAGTCATTAAGAAAATGGAAAAAGACTGAAATGGATGTCAGAAGAGACTCTGAAACTCACTATAGAATGTAGGTAAGCTACATTTATACAAAAGGAAGAAGTGATGAAGAAAACGGAAAGGAAGATTTCAAAAAGCAGCTCAAAAAACCTAAAGCAAAGTGTTAAAATTAATTGTGCAAAGACTGGAGTTAGAAACCCAGAAAGGACGAACCCACTCAGCATTTCTCAAGCTGAAAAAAACAGGAAAAAAAATTTAAATCCTCAAGTTGCAATATTGAAGGAAACAAGTCTGTCTTAGAGGAAGTGGTATTTAGAGGCAAGGACGGTGAAGCTTTATCTTACAGGCTTTGAGTACGTTGGGGTGGGTGTGGGGCAGGCAGTCCTTGGGAAAGGCTATTACAGTGGAAAAGTGGAAGCTCAGAGAAAGAGGAAGACCTCCAAGATCAACTGACATAGTAACTGTAACAATGAGCTTGAGCATATCAGAGAGCCTGAGCACAGGGCAGGATAGGACAAGATTGGCTGTGAGTCGAAGACAACTTGATGACACCTAAAAACAATAACATGGGCGAAACACTGAATGACTCAAGAAGCATAAAAAAATATGGAAAAAAATACACAGAGGCACTGTACCCAAAGAGTTAGTTGACAATCATTTCAGAAGATTGTATATGATCGAGAACTAATGGTATCAAAGGAAGAACTCCAAAGCACACTGAAGTCATTGATGAAACATAAAGTTCCAGGAACTGAGGGGAATACCAACTGAAATGTTGCAATAACCATGCAGTGCTAGACATGCTTACTTGTCTATGCCAAGAAATCTGGAAGTTAGCTACCTGGCCAACAATATGACTGAGATCCATATCTGTGCTCATTGTGGGGAGGAGGAAGTGATGCAGCAGAATTGAGGAATTATCAAATAATATAATTAATACAAATATAAGTAAAATCTTATAAAAATAATTTTTAAAAAATGGCTGGAGCAGTATATCAACTGCCAGAAATAAAAACTGAATTCAGAGGAGGATGTGTAATGAAGGATATTATTGCTGAGATCAGATGGACTGTAGCTAGAAGCAGAGAATACTAGAAAGAGGTTTATCTGTGTTTCATTGACTAGGCAAAGGCATTCAACTGTGTGGATCATAGCAAATTATGGATAACATTGTGAAGAAAGGGAATTCCAGAACCTTTGATTGTGTTCAGACAGAACCTGTACATAGACCAAAAGGCAACCATGCAAACAGGACAAGGGGATACAGCATTTAAAATCAGTAAAAATGAGCACCAGGTTTGTATCCTTTTACCTACTCAATTTGTACCCTGAGCAAATAATCTGAGAGCTGTGTTACAAAAGAAGAATATAGCATCAAGATTGGAGGAAGACTCATTAACATTAATAACTCATTAACCTGTGATATGTAGATGATACTACTTACTTTGTTGAAAGCAATGGAAACTTGAAGCATTTGCTAATGAAGCCCAAAGACTACATATAGCCTTCAGTATGAATTATACCTCAATAGAAAGAAAACCCAAATCCTCACAACTATCAATAATATCATGATGAGTGGTGGAAAGATTGAAATTATTAATGATTTCATTTTCTTTGAGTTCAAAATTAACATTCACGGAACAAAATCAAACGATGTATTCAATGGGCAAATCTGCTCTCAAGGACATCTTTGCAGTACTCAAGAGCAAGCTCATAACTTTAAAGACTAGGATGTGCCTGATTCAAACCCTGATCTTTTCTGTTACTTGACATGAATGTGAATTCTTTCATTTTAAAATGGAAAATGGAAGAATTGATGTGTTGAATTGTGATATTGGTAAAGATTATTTAATACACTATGGATTATTTAAAAAATAATTTTTTAAATTATTAAATCCATAATTTTTGGACTCATGTACTTATAACTTGTTAGTCAAATTTGTGTCTTCTAGGTTGCAACACCCCCATGATACATCTTCAAGGATATGAACATGTACGGCCAAGCACAATCAATAAGAGTGCATCTAAATTCCAAAATCAATCTCCATAATAGTCTATGTGTTTCCTACTGCCAAAGGGGCCCTTTAGAGTAGTGAGAGAAGATCTTCACCCTGAAACCCACAGCGTCCCTTTTCAGCAGGAAGTAGCTAAGAGAATACGCCGTCCCCTTTTCCTTATGACTCAGGGTGAAGTCTCTCTCAGGGAGGAGTGATAGGGAATGGCAAAGGACACACTGACAAAGAAGATTAATCAGAACTGGCTTTGACAAGCACTGTGGCATTTGGACAAGAACAAACTGGGAGGAGGGTAGAGAGAATAGTGCAACAATGAATGAGTGGAAGACCAAAATCTCTGTAAATGTTTATGAAAATTAATAAAATATAATTATAGAAAAAAAAAAACAAAAAACAACAAACCACCACCAAACAAAAACACCAAACAAAAATAAAGCAAAAAAATTATTTTGGTAAAAAGAAGTGCAGCCAGAAGTTCGTGGAAGTGAGGATGGTAAGATGTCATCTCACATACTTTGGGTATGTTATCAGAAGGATCCAGTCCCTGGAGAATGCCATCATACTTGGTAAAGTTGAGTCTTTGAAAAACAAGTTGTTAGGTGCTGTCAAGTTGACTACAACTCATAGTGACTCTATGAACGATGGATGTGAACCCTGTGCTATCATGTACCATCTTCATCATCTGATAAACTTAAAACCATCGTTATAATATCAATCCATCTCGTCAAGAGCCTTCTTCTGTTTTGCTGACTCTCTCCCTTTCCAAGCATGATGTCTTTTTCCAAGGACTAGTATAACTGCATGCACAAAATATATAGGACAAAATGTCACCATCCTTGCCTTCAAGGAGCACGCTGGTTGCACTTTCTCTAAGACATATCTGTTTGTTCTTTTGGAAATCAAGATATTCAGTGCTCTTCTCCAACATCACAACTCAAAGGCATAGATTCTTCTTCTGTCATCCTTATTCAGTGTCCAACATGCAGAGGGTTCAAAAACCCTTTGGAAAACAGGAAGACTGTCAATGAGATGCCCCCACTCGGTTTTCAGCGCAGCAGAAATTTGAGTATGGTGCTGAATCCAGCAAAGTTTCATTCTGAAGCTTGTAAGGTTGCTATGAGTCAAAGTCAAGTCAAGGTCATCTAACAACAACAGTAAGTAATAATGATGAGTATTTCATCATGTGTTTTGTTGACCACTTAACGGAATGTCTTCTTGGGTGAAGTATCTATTCATGACTTCTGTTAGATTTTTTTTTCTTTTTTGTTGTGGAAGAGTTGACGTTTTCTATAAACTTTAGAAATTAATCCTCTGTTCAATATGCTTTGCCAAAAATTTTTCCCCAGTTTGTACAATGTTCTTTTACTCAAAAAGGAGTTTTTTGTTGCACAGTAGTGGTTCATTTCTAGGAGATCTCGGTCAACTAGTTTGTCTTCTGCTATTGTACATTTTGGTATATTTCTTAAATTATTTATGCCATAAATGAAAAATCTTAAATTTACCTTTATCTTCTCTCTGGTGATATTTATAGTTTAAGATCTTTGTTCATTTAAGTCTTTGGTTTCATCTTGCTTAGCTTTCATATACACTGTGAGTATAGATTTTATTTCATTCTTCTGCAAATAGAGACCCAGTTTTGTCAGAGTTATTTGTTAAAAAGACTTGTCTTTTACCCATTTAATGGATTTTTTTTCTTTGTTGAAAATAAGTTGTTGATAGGTGGATAAATTTACTTCTAAGTCCTCAGTTCTGCTTCATGGTATATGTATGTGTCTGTTGTTGTCCCATACAAGCTGTTTTAACAGCCATGACTATTATACTTTTATACCTTCTGAAACCAGAATGGATACAAAGATTTAACATTGTGAAAATGTCAATATTACCCAAAGGAATCTATAGATATTGTTGTTGTTGTTGTTAGGTGCTGATGAGCCAAAAACAACTCAGAACAACCCTATAAACACGTGACTTGAACCCTGCCCAATCCTATACCATCCTATCCTAATTTTATGCATTCCTATTCTGCAGTAGTACTTTTTCCTTCCCCCGCCCTCTGTCCCAAGATCACTTTGCTTTTCATATACAGTTAGTGAATAATTTTTACATCTCTTTAAAGGATATCGATGGAATCTGGATTAAAATTATATTGCATGGAGCAAATTCACTGTCAGAAACCTCTCCAAAATGCTGGAGAGAAATAGTGTCAGTTTGAAGTCTAAGGTGCACCTGATTCACCATAGTCTTTTTCAATCACCTGCTACACATCAGAAAGCTGGATGATGAATAAGGATGGCAGAAGAA
>NW_006400028.1:3279344-3327596 GCF_000299155.1 Elephantulus edwardii
TACCTAGTTATATATCTCTTTTAAACAGTTTTCTCCCTCCTCTGTTTCAGTGCAGTATACATTATTGAACCCATCTCACTCAGTCTCTCCCCAACCCCAAGGACAGTCCCAAAAGCTTCCTCTTTCATACTTTGGACATGTAGCTAGACGAGGCTATTCCTTGGAAAGGGACATCATGCTTGGAAAAATGGAGGGTCAGTGAAGGAGAAGATTATTTCCTGTGAGATAGGTTGACAAGGTGACTTCAGCAATGGGCTGAATTGAATTGTCAGAAATGATGAGGATGGTATAGGATATGGCAGGGTTCAGGTCAGGTGTTTATAGGGTTGTTATGAGCAACAACAATATCTATGGATTCTTTGGGGTAATATTGACATTTTCACAATGTTAAATCTTTTTATCCATGTCTGCTCCTATATTCTTGTTTCTTAGAAAATAGATAAGCAACATTTTGTTTGTTTCATGCTACTACATTTTGGAGTAATTTATTGGACAGTAATAAGTAAAAGTTGTAGCTATTGAGTCAGCTTCAACTCATGGTGATCTCATGCACATCATAACAAAATATTACCTAGTCCTGCAACATTTTATTTTCTTTTTTCTTTTCTAGCTATTAGAGAACTTAGATTTCCATTCATTCACTGTGCATTTTCCTTCCTACTCCCGCCCAGTTAGCTTTCCTCTTTGAAAAAAAAAATCTTTCATTGGTGTATATTCCCTACCCCCTACCCCAACCCCCGTCCACTTTACTATGCAGTTCTTATTCTGGACTGTTGTCATACACATAATACCTAATCATTTATTCCTTTTAAGCAGTTATTTCCCTCATCTGTTGTAATGCAATGTATATTATTTATCCCCTCTTTTCTTAGTTTCCCCCCAACCCCAATATCAGTCCCGTTTTCTAACAGTGGCATTATGCAGTATTTGTCCTTTTGTGACAGAGATATTTCGTTCAGCATAATGTCCTCCAGGGTCAACCATTTTGTATAATATGTCATGAGTTCCTTGTTTTTCAGTGCTGCATAGTATTCCATTGAGTCCCGCACCATATTCATTACTTTGGCATGTTTTGCAGCCACTGTGTACCTTTCAACTTGGTAGATGGGAAGGCTTTTCTTTTCTTTTTTTAACTTATTATTAAATTTTATTAGTTTTAATGAACATTTACAAAGATTTTGGGTTCTCATTCATTCATTGTTGCACTGTTTTCTCTACCCTTCTCCCCAGTTCATTCTTCTTCCCCCCCCCCCCGAATGTGGGAAGGCTTTTCTTAATAACACTATGTAAGACAACATTCCATTCTGACCCATAGAGTGTTTATTAGCTAATTTTTGTAAATAGGTGGACCAGCCTTTAACCCTAGACTGTCTTTGACAGATTTTGCTGAAATCTTTCCACCACGAGTAACCCTAATAGTATTTGAAATGCCAGTAGCATAGATTCTACGATCATAGCAACATATAAACCACCACAGTAAAACAGAGCCACAGATGACTGGTAAAATGTTATCAACATCCTCACCTAGCTTCCTTTCCTGATTCTAGTAGACAACATGCAAAACCTGAGGGTTTCACAGTTTGTTCTTTGGGGGTAGTAGTCATTGATAAAAAAAAGGAACCTGAATATCAAGGAGCTAAACACACGCCTCAATTAGTGTTTTAAGACAATCTTTGTAGCTAATTTGTGACAAGTGTTATGTAAGGGAACAAGAAAGGCAACCAGGACAGGAGTTAAACTGCTGGAAGAGAATGAACACAAAATAATGGGGTTTGGCTACTTTTGGAACTTAGTTTCCTTAACATATACCATTAAAATAATATTTATTCCATTCTCTCTCTCTCTCTCTCTCTCTCATTGCTGTCAAGTCAGAACTGACTCATAACTGACCCTCCAGTAGGCTTTCAGAGGCTGTAATTAGCATGCATATCCCATGGACTGCAAAAAGAACAAACTACTATGTCTTGGAGAAAGGGCAGCCAGAGTGCTCCTAGGAGGCAAGGATGATGAAGCTTTGTCTCACATACTTCAGGCATGTTGTTGAGGTTGGGGGGTATTCCTTGGAAAGGAACATCGTACTTGGAAAGGTGAAGGGTCAGTGAAGGGGAGGAAGACCTTCAACCAGATGGATTGACATGGTGACTATAGCAGTGGGCTCAAGTATGACATCCACTCATGTCAGAAGATTGTGCATGATGGGACAAGGTTTAGATTTATTGTTCGTAGGGTCACTACGAGTCATATTCAACCTATCGGCACCTAACCACAACAATAGTCAGCATGAGGAACACTGCCTGCCCATCTTTCTCCTCTTGAGCAGCTGCTGAGTGAGACCTGCCAGAGAGGCACAGCCTTTGGGTTTGCAGCGCACCTCCCTACAGACTACAGAACCAGAACTCCATTTCTAATGTATGTATTTATTTTGTTTATTGTTGGTGTCTACTTACTAGAAGCAAAAATTCATGGGTCCAAAAATTAAGGCAAAAATTGTTGCCTTTTGTGTTCATGATTCTATCTCCAGCCCCTAGAATGTGTCTGGCCAATACCATGTTCTGAGTAAATATGTGCTAAATAAATGAATGGTGATGAAACAGTGAGCTCCTGAGGTTTTTTGTTGTTGTTTTAAATGCATGTGTTTGAGGAGTGAGGAGAAGGCAGAGAAGGCACTGTACACAGCTGGTATAAGCTTAGAGGCTGGAGAGAAACAGACAGACAGCCTGTCCAACAAGGGGAAGCGGGGCAGCACTCTGGGGCTGGTAGCACTGGTTTGGTGGGTGAGCACCCTGAGAAGATATATGCAGGGCTCGGAGGCCTCGTACCCTGGATATCCTGGGTCTCCCTGGTCCAAGGTTCCTGGGTGTAATGGCAACGCTCATCTTGCATCAGCTGGGGCCTTGCAGGCCAACTCAGGGAACACAAAAACTGAGTGTCTGAATTGTAGTATTTCACTGGCCTCTGTTCCACCCGTGTCTGTATCAGCTGCTGCACTGGCTCCCAGAATTGATGTTCGGGTTCTTGCTGCAAAGCGTGAAACGGAATTCAGCTTCTACCTAAGGATGCTTCACTACTTCCCAGAGGACGCCTCTGTCCTTAATGATCAACGCCTTTTGTGGGTTGGGGTGGCTGCAGAGAGGCAAGATGGCTGTCATCTCCTGACTGGAGAACTCGTTCCTCTTGGTGTATTGAATGATGCCATTCAACGTCATCACATTGCCATAAGTCTTATTGTGGACAACAAGGATGTCTTGGTACTGGAACACTGACGGTATAGCTGCTGTTCCGCCTGCAGTGACAAGGCCTGGCTAGGCCACAGGTTACAGGTCTTTCAGGACCAGTCTTTGCAGATGGTGACCAGGGCCAGGGAACGGTGGGATCAGTGGGGTCAGGCTCCATGGTGGACTGGTGGGTCGTGAGTAGCCTGGGCCCGCAGGCCACGTGGAGCCATGAGTTGCTGTTTTGTTTTATCTTTAGCTTGTGCTGTTGTATTGCACTGGAGCTGTTGTGGCATAATGGATAAGGAGTTTTTCTGCCAATCTAAAGTCAAGTGGTTCAAATCTACCAGCTGCTCTAAGGAGAAAAGACAGGCAATTTCCTCCTGTGTGATTTACAGTCTCTGACAACCAGTTGGAGGGTCAAGTATAAGTTAATTTCCAATGGATGGCAATGAGTTGGGATCTTTTTCCTTGTATGGAGTTAAGGGGGAAATGTAATATCTCTTGTTTCACTGATTTACTTTTCTTAAACCTGGTCCAATTCTCTTATTTAAATTATCTGTGAACTCAATCTCTGTACATACATTTGTTTGAGACTTCTGGTTTAGCTCTTACTTCCCGGTAATCTCATGATAACCTATGCATGACTAATTTACCACTTATCATGCAGTATTAATGCCCTTTCTGTAATGGAGGAAGAACATCTAGGCTCCATCTCATTTAGTACTAGAAATAACTATTTATTGTCTAATGGCAATTCCTGTTTAACACAGGGTCCCCGTTGCTGTTGTTGAGTGCCATCTGACTGACTCCTAGTGACCCACCCTCCAGTGGAACCAAACACTGCCCAACCCTCCATCATCCTCAGTCACCGCTGTGTCTGACTCCGTTATTGTATCCACTGAGTCAGTGCATTTCCTCAAGAGGCTTCCTCTTTTTCCCTGATGCTGCACTGTGCTACACTTGACACCCTTTGCCAGGGATTGGTCCTTCCTGGTAATACGTTCAAAGAATGTAAGATGAAGTCTTAACATCTTTGTTTCTAAGAAGCATTTTGACTGTACTTCTTCCAAGGCAGATATGCTTGTTCTTCTGGCAGTCCATGATTATTGTATGATGAAATAAGTAATATGGCTCTTCCACCTACAGCCTTCCATTTTGTGATGTGTTGTAAAGTCTAGTCTCTTTGCCTGTGCTTAAGACCTCATTCTTGAGTGAACTATCTGTTATGCTAATAAGGTAGGATTAGAATGGGATGTGTCCTGAATCTCCACCTCAAGTATAACCTAAATTATTATTCTTAATTCTGTTCATTCTCTTAGGGATGTGGTTTATAATTCTGAGGTCGTACATAGAAGAATGCTCTAGCAAGGTCGATCCTTTTACACTCTGGGCACTGCATCTAACCTGATCCAGCTGCTCTGAGAACTGAGAGCCAAGAGTCGCAGCCTGCAGGTCCCCAGTCTGTCACTCACCAGCCTCTGCAACCACGTGCATCATTGTCTAGTACCAGCACGCTGGAAGCCTGCTTCACAGATTTGGAACTTGCTGCCTTCACAACCTCATGAAGCATTTCTCTGACAGTTTTTCAGACTTTTTAGCAAATTACAGAATCCAAGGCACAGATGAGAACAAGAGGGTTGAAAGAATGGAGAACAATTGATGTTAGAGATGATGGAATGGTCCAGCAGCTGGGAAAGGTGGGACATTTGGGGCATTCTTAACCTCTACCTTCTAGGAACCAATCTTGTTTTAATCTTTTTAAAATAAATTCTTCTTTCATTAGTCTTCTCCAACACCATAATTCAAGTGCATTAATTCTTCTTCAGTCTTTCTTATTCATTAGCCAACTTTTATATGTATCTGAGCTACAGAAAAAAAAACCCCTATCTTTAGTCCAGGTACACTTTAGTCCTCAAAGTGACATCTTGGCTTTTCACTTACTTGCTATGTGCCTCACAGCTGTACAGTGGATAAGGATGAAAGAAGAATTGATACCTGTGAGCTCTGGTGTTGGAGAAGAGTACCGAATATCCCATGAACTGCCAAAAGAACAAACATGTATGTCTTGGAAAAGGTGGTACAACCAGACTGCTCCTTGGAAATGAGGACAGCAAAGCTTCATCTCTCATACTTTGGACATGTTGCTAGGAGAGGCTAGTCTCTGGAGAGGCATCTCATGCTTGGAAAGGTGGATGGTCAGCAAAGGAAAGGAAGACCCTCAACAAGATGGATTGACTCAGTGACTGCAGAAATGGACTCAATTGTGTCAGAGATAATGAGGAAGCCACAGGAAAGGAGAGGATTCAGGCCTGTTATTCTTAGGGTAGCTCTGAGTCATACTCAACTCAATGGCACCTGACAATAACAATAACAAGAAGCCATGTAAATTAAATACATTTATTCAACCTTAGATTCAATCTTTCTCTAGAGAAACAGTGTTATATGATCAGATGGCAAAAATGGAATATGGGCAGTAGATTAAAATGGAGAGAGAGAGAGAGAAGTGGAGAGAGACAGAGAGAGATCTCTTGTGGGCATTACATTTGGAACTAGCAGCAGGGAGGATTGGTCCAGTCAGTCGGCCTGGGCCTGGACCCAGCTAGGGGACAACCTCATGACAGAGTAGCAGAGGCTTAGAAGGTCTGTCAGTCATTTCCAACTACTCTTCACCTCTGCTGCTTTTGAAGAAAAGCTCGCGGCTGTGGCCTCGTATGCTGGTGGCTTAGTCCTTACACAATTATGCTGCCAATTCAAAGGCTGTGCCTCTCTGGCAGTTCAAATCCATCAGTGACTCTGAGATAGAAAGACTGACAAACTGCTCCTGTGTGATTTACAACCTCAGAAATGTGCTGGAGGGTAAGTTATGAGTTAGTTCCCATTACAGGGTAATAAATGTTTTGGGGTTTTTTGTTGTTGTTGTTTTTATTAATTTTAATGAAAGTTTACAGAGACTTAGGGTTTCCAGTCATTCATTGTTGCACTTTTCTCCCTGCCCACCCCTCCCCCCAATTCACTCCTCTCCTTGAAAAGGAAAAGAAAAACTCTTTTATTGTTATGCAGTCCCTCCCCCCAAGTCCATTCCACCGTGCAGCCTTCATTCTGGACTCCTGTCATGACAATAATGCCCAATCATGTATCCCTTTTAAATAGTTCTCTCCCTCATCTGTTTCAATGCAGTTTACATCATCCCTCCACTCCTTCTCTGCCTTCCCTCAACCCTGATGTCAGTTCCATTTTACAACGGTGGCCCTATGCAATATTTGTCCTTTTGTGACTGAGATATCTCACTCAGCATAATGTCCTCCAGGATTATCCATTTTGCATAATATTTCATGAGTTCCTTGTTTTTCAATGCAGCATAGTATTCCATTGTGTAAATATACCACAGCTTCTCTATCCATTTGTTTGCTGATGGGTGCTTGGGGGTTTTTCCAGTTCTTTGCTATCGCAAACAAAGCCACAATAAACATGGGTTTGCATATATTTGCTTGTGTGGCAGTTATAGTTTCTTTAGGGTATATTTCCAGTAGTGAAATTTCTGGGTCAAATGGTATCTCTATTTGCAACTTTTTGAGAAAGCATCATACCGCTTTCCATAGTGGTTGCACCATTTTACATTCCCACCAACAGTGATTAAGGGTTCCAGTTTCTCCACAACCTTGCCAGCATTTGACGTTTGCTGTTCTGTTAAATTTTGTTATTCTGACTGGGGTGAGATTATATCTCATAGTTGTTTTGTAAATGTTTATTTTTTAAAATTTTATATTGGTTTATATTGGTTTGCTCAAAAAGTTAGTCTACGTTGCTTTTCACACTATTCTTCATTCACATTGTATTTCAGAGAAGCATTCCCTGAATGTGCATTTTTTATAAATAGCATTTTTATTTATTTATAAAGTTCATGTAGTTTGTTTTTCACACTAGATGTTTCCCATTTTCTTTACCCACCCCTTCCTCCAGCCATCAAATTTTGTGACTCTATGATTAACCACCACCCTCAATGTGTTTTTTTAAGTTGTTGGGTGCTTCAGCTACCAGTGACACTGGAGGTGTAAACTTGGAATTACAGCTGGAATATGTCCCTCCTCTCCCCAAAAGTCAGCGAAAAGGTCAATTGCTCAGATCCTCATGACCATTCAGAACTACAATTTCACCATGAAGGCTGTCTTCACCCTGATCAAGTTATACAGTGAACAGATGATTTTCTTACTCCAGAGAGAAATGTAATCCAGAGATACAAACTGTGAATCTTCAAATATATTTCTGTTCAGAGATGAAGCTAGTGTCAATTCTTCAAGGTTTCAAGTGTGTGCTTTGCAAAGTTCCCCCATCAGAGAAATGGAAGACTGATGTAAGGAATTCAGTTCATCATTATGACACAGGAAGATTTCAAAGTGGGGTAAACGGTTGGGTGAAACATCGGACTATCCCAAGGAGCATCTGCCAGAATATGATCACCAGCCTTTAACTAATTTGAAATTTCTCTTCTCAAAGAAAAGGAAAGAAGTCATGTTTCAGACTTAAGAAATATGGTTTGAAGCCAGATGCTTTCTAGAGGTATTTATTATAATAATATTTATATGTCTTATAAAAATGAAGAGGCTTTTCTCTTGACAAGTTTCCTTACCAAAACTAACACCTGACTACTCTATTATCTGCAGCTGGAAATTATTAATTTTATTATGTAGATGCACACTATCTTGAGACCTTCAGAAGGCTGAGTCAGTTAAGCCCTAAGACACAATAATCAGGCTAAAAAAATGCTCAAATCGCCTGTGACTTCATCCATAGCCACTGGTGAGAGTCAGCGCCCAGAGCCATCAGGAGCTTTAAGCTCATTGCCCACTGCTGTGGTGTGGACAGCTGAAACCCAGGCCCCAACAGGCACCTGGGGGGAAAAAAAAACCCAGACTCTACTTCATGCTCTGCTGGAGAAGGAGGGGCAGTCTCCTGTACCAGTCAGATCCAATTTGACGGTACACACACACACACACACACACACACACACACACACACACACACTTTTTCTTCTTCTTTTTTAAAAAAAGACTACTTCAGCCGTCGCGGCCCTCTGCCCGGGGTGGGCTGCCCTTGGCCCACTGCCCGGGGCTAGCCGTCGCGGCCCTCAGGGTGAGCTCCTCAGTCCCCAGATTGTGCCATCTGACCCCAGGGTGGGGAAGGAGAAGAAAAAAAAAAGAATGCCTAGGGTATCCAGAGAATGTTACCTAGGCCACCTTCTGCCACCCTCCACCCCCCCAGTAAACCTGAAAGCAACACCCTCAAAGCCCTTCTATTTGTAACTCACAAGTTTGTTCTCTCTAGGTTTGCTCCCTTTCCTATAGGTAACCTTAACTCTGAGTTTTACTCCATAATTGACCCTGAACCCAGTGCCAGTGACAAAAAGGAAATACAACTGACAGCTAAGGAAGCAAAGGAGGATGGAGCCTCTGGGTTCAACCAGCCATCCGCACTGGACCCACCTGGGAAAACACTTTGCAGTCCAGAGGGGAGCAAATGACAGGAAAATATCTTCTAACAGAGCAAGAAGGCAAGCAGCTTTAACCCAAGACCACCAGTAAGGTGATAAAGCGTCCTCCCTTCCCCCCTTTATATCTACGCCCCTGTTCGGCATGAAGAAGCCAGAGAGTCGGCATCCACTTCCCAAATCAATAAGACAGTTGGTTTAATTACTATTGGAAAATGCTTGTCATTCCTCTGTAGCATCTGGTCCCCACTGGACCCTCATCATTTCCTTCACCTGCTCCCCCCACCGACCAAACTGTGCAGCTCTGCAACTTCATCCTGGCCCATCCTCACCCTTCTGCCCCCAACCCTCACCTCCTTGTACCCCCAGTATGTTTTTCCCAATAAAAAAATATTTTAAAAAATGCTCAGACAAAAGAATATATTGTAAAAAATTATCACACTCATTGTTCATTACTCCTCCTCTCCCCATAAAAACTCCCTAAACCTCCAAGATGGAGAGGTAGATTTGGGAAACTAAATTATGTATACTGCAATGAAACAGATTAGGGAGAGAACAGCTTAAAAGTGATATATGATTGGGTATTGTGGCTATGACAAGAGTCCAGAATGAAGGTTGCATAGTGGAGTATACTCAAGGCAGGGGGATTGTATACCAATGAAGGAATTTTTCTTTTACTTTTCAAAGAGAAGAGCAAACTGGGGGGAAGGGGTGGGCAGGGAGAAAAAATGCAACAATGAATGAATGGAAATGAAAAATCTTGGCAAGTATTCATTAAAATTAATAAAATAAAATTTAAAAAAATAATAGAGTGCTACAGAGTAGAAAGAAAATAGAAAAAACTGGAGCTGCACCCACAGACTCTTCTCTCTCAGCTGGAAAAAGGACTTTCAAGGTTTTTAATAACCAAGAGAGAGCTGACAAGGTTAAAAAGATGGAAAAACAGGCGTAGTTATTGGCCATAACTATGTAGGGACTACCTCATAGCAATTTAGGATTTAACATCAATAATAGGGACCACTTTTGTCATGTTAGAGTAGTGCATTAACAGAGAACTGCCAGAAGTTCAAGTTGAATTTAGAAGAGGTAGTAGCACCAGGGAAATTATTGCTGATATCAGATGGATCTTGGCTGAAAGCAGAAAATATAAGAAGGATGTTTATTTTTGTTTTAGTGACTATTCAAAGACATTTTATTGTGTGGATCACAACAAATTATGGGTAACTTTGAGAATAATGGGAATTCCAGAACATTTAATTATGCTTGTACAAAAATATATATCTAGACAAAAAAGTTGTTGTCTTAACACAGCAACATGGTTTAAAATCAGGAAATGTGTGTATCAGGGCTGTATCTTCTCTGCATTCAATCTGTATGTTGAGCAAATACTTTGAGAAGCTGGACTTTATGAAGAAGAATGTGGCATCAGGATTGGAGAAAGGCTGATCAACAACCTGCATTCTACAGATGATACAGCCTTGCTTGCTGAACGTGAGAAGGACCTGAAGTGCTTGCTACAGAGGATTAAGGACTGCAGCCTTCACTATGAATTACATTTCAACATCAAGAAAACAAAAATCTTAAGCACTGTGGGCAACATCATGACATACGGAAAAAAGGTTGAAATTGTCCATGATTTCAACTTGCTTGGATTCACAGTCAACATTCTTGGTACCAGCAGTCAGGAGACTGAGAAACGTAGCATTGGGAAAATCTGCTGTCAAAGACAAGTTTTGCTTGACACAGTACATGCCAGTATTTTCTTGAGAGAGAGAAAAAAAAATACTAGGAAAAGAAGTTCTCATCAAGCTTTAACCCAAGTCTCTTTAAAGGTATGGGATACCTGTGTCCGAAAAGAAAGCCAAAAGAAATAGCAATGGTAAATAGTAAAGAATATAAAAAAGGAGATAGCTTAGCACCTCAAGACCACTTTATCGTCACGGAAAATAAAGACATAGGCATTCTTGGAATTATGTCAGAAACATCTTTATAGCTCCAGCACTTGCCATAATATTTTAAAGTTTTACCTCTTTGTTTTGTACCTGTTAGTGTCAATGTACTGATGCTATCATGCTTACTACAGAAGGTATTTCTCTGCTTCCATATTATTTAGATGTTCTAATAACCTACTTGCACTGAGAGAAAATTAACCTTAAATCTCTACAAGTTTGAGAAACCAGAAGTGTTGGTAATCTACTTCTATTACAGTGTAATGTGGCTAATCAACTTTTCTTTCTTCTTAAAAAAATAAATAAAAAGGTCTTTTGCAGCACACTAGCCCAGTACAATATGTATTTGATCTCCAGACTGCTGCTTTCACAGGTGTTGACTATACATCTTAGTAAAATGAAATACTTGATGCTCTATAGTCTCAACAAATATTTTAACAAGCAGATAAACTAGCAATAGTTCACATGTGTTGACTGTTTACTTCTGCTAGTTCCTTATTTAGACGCTCTTGTTTAGGGAGCTCTGGTGGCCTAGTGGCAAGAAGCTGCACTGCAATCCTGAAAGCACATAGTTCAAGTTCACCAGTTGCTCCAGGGGAGAAAGGTGGGTATTTTCCTCCTGTGTGATTAAATGCCTCTGAAAACCCACTGGAGGGTCAGGTATGGGTTGGTTCCAACTAAATGATAAACAGCAATAACAACATTGTTTTTCTAGATGGGTTATTTAGTGTTGTTGTTGTAATGTGCCATCGAGTCTTGTACAACAGCCCTAAACCCTGCTCTATCCTGTGTCAATCTCATTGCCCCTGACACACCCATCCTGATTACCCCAGTCACTGAATCAATCCACCTTATAGAGCATCTTCCCCTCCTGTGCTGTCCCTCCACCTGACCAAGCATGATGTCCCTCTCCAAGGACCTGTCTCTCCTCACAACAGGTCCAAAGTATGTCAGACGAAGCCGCAGAATCCTTGCCTCCAAGGAGTAGCCTGTTTAACCCTCTCCAGGATGAATCTGTTTGTTTTCTTAGCAGTCCATGGTACATTCAATGCTCTTCTCCAGCACCACAGCTCAAAGGCATCAATTCTCCTTCTATCCTGCCTAGTTATTGTCCAACTCTCTGATTCATAACAAGTGATTGCAAAGACCATGGCCTGTATTAGGCGCACCTTAGTCTCCAGAGAGACACTATTGCTCTTGAGTACTTTAGAGAGGTCCCTAACAGCAGACTTTCCCATCGCAATACGTTTTTTGATTTCCTGGCTGCTGGTGCCAAGAGTGTTGACCATGGAGCCAAGCAAACTGAAGCTGTGAACAATCTCAATCTCTTTGCCATCCATCCTGATGCTACCAATTGGTCCAGTGGTGAGAATCTTTGTCTTGTTGACATTGAGCCTCAGTCCATACTGAAGGCTGCAGTCCTTGACCCTCTGCAGCAAGTGCATGAGGTCCTCTTCAGTTTCAGCAAGCAGGGTTGTGTCATCTGCATAACGCAGATTGTTAATAGATCTTCCACCAATCCTGACGCCACACTTCTCCTCAGAGAGGCTGGGCTCTCGGATAATCTGCTCTGCATACAGATTGAAAAGGTTATTTAGTAGATCCTCAATTATTATCTCATTTGCTGCATTTCACACTTACAATTTAAAACATGTTTTTGTGCGTTAAACTGCACTTCCTCCCCTCATATAGCTTCCACTGCAAAGTCACTCATATCTGTCAGCCTGGAATCTAAAGCAGCCATCTCTCCAGGAGGCCAGTCCCACCCCCACCACTCTAACCAACGCTGTAGCTCTTCTTGCAGAAGAGGCAACTGTGATGGATTTTAGAGGAGCCTGTCCCTCCAGAAAGGGAGCTCTACCAGTGTAAATCTTTAGGGACTGGCCCTGTTTCTCCAACAGTTTTGATATACCAGCGGCTACATGGTAGAAAGATGGGTAATCTCTTGTGTGATTTATAACCTCAGAAATCCCCCAAAAAGGAATCAGTTATGAGTCCCTTCCAACTTGGAGGCAACGACTGAGTTCCATGAAGGGCTTTGGAAAAAGGCGGGAGTCAGGGAGATTCTTGCTGTTGCTTCCTTCTACTCAAAAGCCCTGGAAGGACCAAGCCTTGCAATGAATGGGGAGGTAGCATGATAATTCAGGGCCTGGGAGCTGTGTAGTAGAATCTGGACGCCCATCCACCCCACCCCGCCCCGCCCCTGCCCCATTCCGCCCTGCCCCTTCTTTTGTGACCCAGGCTGCTGAGTTATTTTAAGCAGCTGTGGGTCTCCAGCTGTTAGTCTCTCAAAACCCTGAAGCATCTCTTTTACTTTTTTTTTATGGGGTGTTCCTCAGTTTACAGGGTGACGGCTGTTGTTTCAGGCTGCAGAGGAGACAGTGGTGAGGGAAGGCGGCCCAAGGGTATAGATTGGGTAACAATCCATTTTGACCTCTCAAACTGCTGGCTGCTCAAGCCCAAAAGCTGCCAACTACACTTCTAATCCATTCTCCAGAGCCCAGGTCCACTCCACTGATGACAGGGTTTTGAGGTCCGGAGCAGAGTGCTTACGGTGCACTGTTGTGAGAGTCTGGCCCTGCCTTCCCTCCGCTTGGCATAATGCCAGTAATGAGGAGTAAATGTATTAACTTATTTCTCAATAAGTCCTGTTGTTGTTGTTGTTAAGTGCCGTTGAGTCTTGGGCGAGTCATAGCGACCCTATGAAGGAGAGTCCTCCACTCTTGCGTGACTTTCATTCTTTCTCCAGGTTCATAGGGTTTCCGGAGGCAAGATATTTATGGAAGTGGATGCCACTCCTGCTTCCAAGCTTGTTCCACTAAGTCCTAGGAAGCAAATAAGTTATCCTTATTTTGTACATGAAGAAACTAAGAATATAGAGATCATGCCAGTTGTGTAAAGTCATATAACATGGATATCACAGCAGAGAAATGAACCTAGACAGACTTATTCCAGAACTTCCTTTTAGCTACATCTTGTGAGGAGCTGATCAAGTCACTTTCTGTGCTAATAAGTGAATCATACCCAGTTCCAACTTTTTCTTATCTTTATCCTCCTGTCACTTTTCATTCAGGAAAAGTGGTATAGATTTTCCATTTTGTTATTAGGCATACTAAATGAATAAATAATCATTCTGATGTTCTCCATATTCTTTTTCCCCCCTAGAATTTACCCAGTGAAGATGGTTGGTTGAAATAAACCAATCTCACAACAAGAAGTAAACAAATCTGTTTTAATTTTTTTTAAATGGCCAAAGGATATGAACAGGCAGTTTAAATCAGTAGTGACAGAAAACAGATCAGGGGCTGCCTGTAGCTGAGAGTAATGTGGACATTGACTGGAAAGGACACAGGAGGCACTTTCAGATGGATATGCTTATTATAAATATATTTATTGTGGCACTGGTTACAAAGATGAATATACATATCAACATCCAACTGACCACTTACAATGGATGCATTTTATTACATAAAAATTCTTCTTCTTGTTGTTAAATGCCACCGAGTCGTAGGTGACTCATAGCAACCCTATGAACATTCTTCATTTCTCCAAGTTCATAGGGTTTCCAGAGGCAAGCTATTTCGGAAGTGGATGCCACTCCTGCTTCCAAGCTTGTTTAATCAGGGAGCTCCATCAAACACTGTCTGCCATGGGTGATCAATATTGCATTTGGCACATCGGGTCACAGTGTTCAGAATCACAGCCACCACAAGTTACCTCTGTACAGCAAATCGACAGATCCTCCACTAGAGGGGTGTAGTTTTCCAAGGACTGGTGGCCTCTTGCCAGCACATCCAAACGATGTGAGACAACACATCACTATGCTTGCTTCTAAGGAACACCTTGATAGAACTTCCTCCAAAACAAATCTGTTTGTTCTTTTAGGAATACTGAGTGGTCTGCTTTTTCATTTGTTTCTGCTTCTGTATTTCTGTTGCTATTACTCTCGACTTTTGTTATTGTTCTTGTAGTCGTTTCTTTATAATTACATTCAAAGATACTTTTCTCAGAAAAATTTACTTGAATATTGAAAAATATGTAACAGCACTATAGAGTCATAATTACTTTTAAGAAAAATGATTAGTCATAAAATGAAAATAATTGGAGATTGCTTCTCTGCTACACCGTCAAGAATTAGAAAGATGGATAACATCAAGTGTTGGCAGGAATGTGAGGATATAGAAACATCCAAGCCTTGCTGCTAGAAAGAGGACTGATGCAGTCTATCCTGGGAGGCAATCTGACACCCTTTTGGTAAGTTGAGTACACATCTATTATGTCAGTATGTCAGTTACTGTTTCAATTCATGATGACCCCATATGTCAGAGTAAAACTGCTGCATGGAGGTTTCAATGGCCTATTATCAGAAGCAGGTCACCAGAACTATCTCCCAAGATGCCTTGGGTGGACTCAAACCATTGACATTTTGTTAGCAGCCTAGTACATTAAACACTTGCCTCCCTCAGGGATTATACACTAAGTATGCTATTGTTGGTGTCACAAAGTCAGAACTGACTCAGCTGATCCTCCAGTGGGTTTTAAATTGCAAGTGAAGAGACTGCTCATCATTCTACCTTGGGGCAGTTGATGGATTTGAACAACAACCACCTTTGAGTTGACAGCGTATAGTACCTGTCTGTACATACATATAAACATAGAAGTATTATTATTAAATTCCGCTGAATGGAGTACAACTCATAGCGACCCTATGAATAGCATATCTGAACCCAGTCCAATCCACGTAATATAGGACACAACACTTCCATCCCTGCCTGGATCCTTGTCCCAATCAAATTCTAAGAGGAATCCTATGTAGACTGTGAGATATTCAATGAAGCTTTCTTTGTAATGACCAGGAGATAGAAGCCGCCTAAATGCTCATGACTAGAAGAGTGGAAAGGAAATATGTGAGGACTGCATATCAGGGAGGATTATGTAACATTTACAAATAATTTATTAGATGGGCACAGCAACATTATTGGGTCTTAAAAATCATACGGTTTAGTGAGAAAAAAGAAGAAAAACAATGATATATATCCAAATGTTGCTGTTGTTAGGTGCTATTGAGTTGAGTACAGCTCATAGTCATAGAGATCCTATGAACCATAGACCTGAACCCTGTCTTATCCTGTGCCGTCCTCGAACACTTGAACAATCTCAAACACTCTTGAGCCCATTGCTGCATTCACTGTCAATCCACCTGGTTGAGGTCTTCTCTTTTGCTGTCTTTCGACCTTTCCAAGCATGATACCCCTCTCTAAGTAATAGCTTCTCCTAGCAACATACCCCAAAAGCATGTGAGATGTAACTTTATCATCTTTTTTTTTATTCTGCATAACAAGTTTTATTTTTTAAAGGCATATATAGACTATAAACAAATTAAATATTTAATCATATCTTGACTTCTTCCAAATACTAGTTGTCCTAGAAATTGTTCCATTAAATTTAAAGTGTTTTGTTCAATAATCATCATCTTCATCAGAGTCCATTCCTTTTCTTCTGTTGAATGTAACTGTTGTTTTCTTTTCTGTTTGTTGGCTTACTTTTTCAAGGATTTCTATTAAACCTTGTTCTGATACCTTCCCGCTTAGTTGTCCATATCTTGCCATTTGTATAAGGTAATTCTCTACTGTTTTACTTTTTTCAGACTTTACGAGTGCTAAGTTACTTAACCTGGCCCGGGCTGACTGATCCAAAACCTGGGCTAAGATACTGTTCCTCATTTCTGCTTCCCTGTGCTTTGCTTCCTGTTGAGCTCCATCACCAGGATCCCCGTGCTTCGCCTGCAGTTCGGCCAGCCTCTGCTTCCGCAGTGCCTCCAGCTCCTCGACTGCCATGGCTCCACACTCCGGGCCAAGCAGCTCGGCGGACTCGCTGACCACCACCACCTCTCAGGGAGTGCTCGGCGCAAGCACGGCCCTCCGCACTTAACTTTATCATCTTTACCTCCAAGGAAAAGATCTTTTTGTTCTCTTGGCAGTCCATGGGATATTCAGTACTCTTTCTTAACACCACAGCTCGAAGCCATCAATTCTTCTTCTGTCATCCTTATTCATTGTCCAGCTCTCAGAAGCACAAGTGATTGAAAAGACCATGCCTTTAATACAGCATATCTTAGTCCTCAAACAAACATCATTGTTGCTGAATAATTTGGAGAGGTTCCTGACTGCAGACTTTCCAAACGCAATACATCTCCTGATCTCCTGACTTCTGGTACCAGGTATACTGGTTGTGGATTCAAGTAAGATGAAGTCATTGACAGTTTCAATCTTTTCTCTATCTATTGTGATGTCCCCTATCAGACTAATAGTGAGAATTTTTGTTTTCTTGCCATTGAGATACATACAATCCATATTGAAGGCTGCAGTGTTTGATCTTCTGCAGAAAGTGCTTAGAGTTCTCTTCACATTCAGTAAGCAAACTTGTGTCATCTGCATAATGAATGTTATTGAGGAGACTTCCTCCAATCCTGATGCCATATTCTTCTTCACAGAGTCTAGCTTCACGAATAAAATAAGCTTGGAGAGTAAATTATTGAATTTTATTTATTCAATGATTTAGTCATGTTGTTGTTGTTGTTGTTGTTATGTGCCATCGAGTCGCTTGCGACTCATAGTGACCCTATGCACAACAGCCCTAAACTCTGCTCTGTCTTGTGCCAATCGCACTGTCTCTGACACTCCCATCCCGATAACCCCAGTCACTGAATCAATCCACCTCATAGAGGGCCTTCCCCTCCTGCACTGTCCCTCCACCCTCCCGAGCATGATGTCCTTCTCCAAGGACCGGTCTCTCCTTACAACATGTCCAAAGTATGTTAAACGGAGCCTCAGAATCCTTGCCTCCAAAGAGCGACTCGGTTTAACCCTTTCCAGGATGAATCTGTTTGTTTTCCTAACAGTCCATGGTACTCTCAGTACTCTTCTCCAGCACCACAGCTCAAAAGCATCAATTCTCCTTCTATCCTCCTTGGTCATTGTCCAACTCTGTGATGCATAACAAGTGATTGCGAAGACCATGGCCTGTATCAGACGCACCTTAGTCTCCAGAGAGACACCACTGCTCTTCAGTATTTTATTTTAAAGAAACATAAACAGTGATTTTATAGATGGACCTCACTTGATGGTCTGTAAAGAATAACATTGACTACATCTGTGGAAAGAATGATTGGAGAAGCTGAATATCAGAAATCAGAACCAGACCAGGTGCAGACTGCGGAACAGATCACCAATCACGTGAAAACTCAAATTGAAGCTGAAGATTAAAACAAGTCCACAAGAAACAAAATATCACCATGGGTCTATTCTATCTGAATTTAAAAAATCATCTTAGAACAGATTTTATGCATGAATCACCAATTATTAAAGACCAGAGGAACTATGGAATAAAATCAAGAATATCATCCATGAAGAAAGCAAAAAGTCATTACAAAGACAGAAAAGAAAGAAGAGGGCAAAATTGCATTTGAGCATCAAGAAGCCAAAACAAAGGGAAGAGATGTTGAAGTAAAACAGCTGAACAGAAGATTTCAAAGGGCAGCTTGAGAAGATAAGGCAAAGCATTATAACAAAATGCAAAGAGCTGGAGTCTGAGAAGGAAAAGAGAAGAAAGAACTCACTTAGTATTTCTCAAGCTGAAAGAACTAAAAAACACATTTAAGCCTCAAGTTGCAATACTGAGAGATGCCATGGATAAAATCGTGAACGATTCAAGAAGCATTAAAAAAAGATGGAATAAATATACAGTCACCATACCAAAAAGAATCGGTCAACACTGAAAAATTTCAGGAAGCACCATATGAACAAGAGCCAGTGGAAAAAAGAAGAAGTTCAAGCTGTGCTGAAGACGCTGGGCAAGAAATAAGGAGCAAGGAATAGATGGGATATCGGTTGACATCTTTCAATTAGAAAATGCCACCCTGGATGTGCTCACAAGTCTATGCCAGGAAATTTGGAGGACAGCTGCTTGGCCAATTGACTGGAAGAGATCCATATTTGTTCTCATTTCTAAGAAAGTTGATAAAACAGAATGTGGGATCAAACATCAAGAAAACAAAGATTCCCATCACTGAACTTTTTGGCAGCATCATAATAGATGGTGAAGAAATCGAGATTGTTAACAACATCAGTTTGCTTGGCTCCACAATAAACACTCTTAGTACCAGCAACCAGGAAATCCAAAGACGAATTGCACTGGTCTGCTGTCAGGGACCTCTCCAGAGTATCGAAGAGCAACAGTGTAAGTCTGGAGACCAAGGTGCGCCTGATCCAGGCAATAGTCTTCACAATTACTTGTTATTCCTCAGAAAGATGGGCAATGACTAGGGATGATAGAATGAGAATGCATTCTAGCTGTGGTGCTAGAGAAGAGTATTGAATATACATGGACTGCTAAGCAAACAAACAGGTTCATCCTGCAGAGGGTGAAATCAGGCTGCTCTTTGGAGGCAAGAATTCTGAAGCTCCATCTGGCATACTTTGGGCATGTTGCAGAGAGAGATCAGTCCTTCGAGAGGGACATCATGCTTGGGAGGGTAGAGGGCGTAAGAGAGGAAGACCCTCATTGAGATGGATTGACTGGGACAGTGGGGGTAGGTGAGTCAAAGTCAAGGTTGGCTCAGGATAAGCTTATAAGGCAGGGTTCAGAGCTGTTGTACACAGGATTGCTATGTGTAGCAAGCAACTTGATGGCACATAACAACAACAGCATCATTAATTTCACATGCAAACAAAGTATTATCCAAAACAAAGACCATCCAAAACAGGCTAGAATAGTACATTGATAAGGGACTGCTAGAAGTTCACGGTGGGTTTAGAAGAGGTTGTGGCACCAGGGATATCATTGCTGATGTCAGATGGATCCTGGCTGAAAGCAAAGAATACTGAATGTCTGTCTTTGATAGACTATGCAAAGGCATATGACTGTGTGGATCACAACAAATTGTGGATAACATTGAGAAGAATGGGAATCCCAGAATGCTTAATCATGTTATATGAAACCTAGACCTAGACCAAGAAGCTGTTATCCAAAGAGAACAGGGAGCACCATGGTTTCAAATTAAGAAAGGTGTGCACCAGCATTATATCTTTTCTCCATACCTATTCAATCTGTGTGCTGAGCAAATAATTAATGAAGCTGGACTCTATGAAGAAGAATGTGGCATTAGGTTCAGAGGAAGACTCATCAACAACCTGAATTATACAGATGACACAAACTGGCTTGCTGAAAGTGAGAGGAAGTTATAAAGTACTTGTAGGAGAAGACAGACTACAGCCGGCAAAATGGATTGCATCTTTTTTTTTTTTGGATTGCATCTTAACATCAAGAAAACAGAGGTCTTTACCACTGGGCCAATGGGCAACAGTGTGATAGATGGAGAAAGGATTGAAGTTATCAATGACCTAATCTTGCTTCAAACCAGAATTAATACCCTTGCTACAGCAGTCAGGATATAAGGACATATATTGCTTTGGACAAGGCCATTGCCAGGGACTTCTCCAAAATATTGAAGAGTGATGATGTCTGTACTAAGGTGCGCCTGATTCAAGCCATGGCCTTTCCCATTACCCATTATGCATCTGAGAGCTGGACAATGAATAGAAGTGACAGATGAAGATTTGATGCCTTTATTTGTGGTGTTGGAGAAAAGTACTGAATAGCCCATGGATTGACAAAAGAAAAAACAGGTATGTCTTAGAAAGAGTGAAGCTGGAATGTTCCTTGGAGGCAAGGATGACAAAGCTTCATATCTCATACTTTGGACATGTTGATAGGAAAGGTTATTCCTTGGAAAATGATATCATGCTTGGAAAGGTGAAGTGTCAGCAAAAGAGAAGAAGACCTCCATGGAGATGGGTTGACAGTGACGGCAGCTATAGGTTCAAGTGTATCAGACGATGGCATAGGATAGGACAGAATTCAGATCTATTGTTCATAGGGTCACTATGAGCTGTGCTCAACAACAGACAGCAAGACCAGGCTGGCTAGGTAGGTAAAAAGGGTACAACCCTAATGCACACCTTTCTTAATTTTAACCATGCAGTGTTCCCTTGCTCTGTTTGCACAATAGCTTCTAGGTCTAAATCTAGGTCTAGGTCTAGGTCTCGGTTTTGCATGAACACCATCAAATGTTCCCATTCTTGTTAATGTTAGCCATAATTTGTTAAAATCTACCCAGTGTTTCAATGAAGCACAAGTAGACATTCTTTTGGTATTCCACACCCAATACCATTTGAAATTACACACACACACACACACACACACACACACACACACACATGCATGCACTCAAAAACATCAGAAGATATATAACACCAAAGAAGAGGAAAAAACCCTCAAAAAAGGCACTGTTCAACCACAAGATAAAGGTAAATAACCCCACTGAAGAATGGGTACAGAATATGAAGAGACTTTTCACCAAGGAAGACATTCAGATGACAAATAAACACATGAAGAAATGTTCAAAATCCCTAGATCTAAGAGAGATGCAAATCAAAACAACTATGAGATATCATCTCACCCCAGTAAGAACAGCAAAATTTAGCAGAACAGCAAACATCAAATGCTGGCGATATTGTGGAGAAACTGGAACCCTTATTCACTGTTGGTGGGAGTGTAAAATGGTGCAACCACTATGGAAGGCTGTATGGCGCTTTCTCAAAAAGTTGGAAATAGAAATACTATTTGACTTAGCAATTCGACTGCTGGGAATATATCCTAAAGAAACCAAAACTGCCACCCAAGCAGATATATGCACACCCATGTTTCTTGCGGCTTTGTTCGCAACAGCAAAGAGCTGGAAACAACCCAAATATCCATGAACTAATGAATGGATAGAGAAGCTGTGGTATAGCCACACAATGGAACACTATGCTGCATTGAAAAAACAAGGAACTCATTAAATATTAAGCAAAATTAATGATCCTGGAGGACATTATGCTAAGTGAAATATGTCAGTCACAAAAGGACAAATATTGCATAGGGTCACTGTTGTAAAATGGAATTGACATCAGGGTTGAGGGAAGGCAGAGAAGGAGTGGAGGGATGATGTAAACTGCATTGAAACAGATGAGGGAGAGAACTGTTTAAAAGGGATACATGATTGGGTATTATTGTCATGACAGGAGTCCAGAATGAAGGCTGCACAGTGGAGTGGACTTGAGGGGAGGGATTGCATAACAATGAAAGATTTTTTTCTTTTACTTTTCAAGAAGAAGAGTGAATTGGGGGAGGGGCAGGGAAAAAAGTGCAACAATGAATGAGTGGAAACCCTAAGTCTCTGTAAACTTTCATTAAAATAAAAAAAGAAGGCTCTGTTGCTATGTACATTGAGTCATTGAGTCGACTACAATTAATAGTGATTCTTTGTAAAACAAAACTGAACCTTGCTTTATGCCGCACTTATGTTCTCTAATATGCTCAAACCCATTGTTCCAGTCATTGTGTCAATCTTACTGAGGATTTTCCTCTCCTTCTCTGACCCCTCCACCTATCCTAGCACAGTGTCTTTTTTCCAAGGACTGACTGATTAGTCTTTAAACTGACACTGTTATTTTTTAGCAATTTGGAGAAATCCTTGACAGCAGACAATATGTCTTTTGATTTCTTAACACTACTGCTACCATGGGTATTAATTGTCAATGCAAGTGAAATGAAATCATTGAAAACTTTAATCTTTTTTTCTCCATCTATCATGATGTAGCAACTCGACAGCACATAACAAACAGCAACATCATGATGTTGCCTATTGCTCCAGTGGTAAGGATTTTTGTTTTCTTTAAGTTGGGATGTGATTCATAAACTTTGATCTTGTATAATAAGGGAGATCAGAATTTACCAGCCTTGGGACAAAAATGGACACATTTCCTTCCATATGATTTATAGCCTCAGGAACACAATGGAGTGCCAGCTATGAGTATGTTCCACCTCGAGAGAAATGAGTTTTGATAAGCATACTATAAACAACAACCCAACAACCTTCAGAAACAAAACTGAGGTTACAGAATCTAATTCTGGTTTGTGCAATTCTGACATAGAGGGCCTGGAATGCTGTCCTACATGCTACCACACACAATAGCCTGATTCATGACCATGAGGACAGTATCTATGGCTGAGTATCCTGTAGCTGTGTTCTTTGAAGGGGAAGACTTTGTCTTCCAGTCAGCTTTGCACCTAATAAGAGTCCCTGGTATACAACAGACTCTCAATAAGTACTTTACTCCCTGCTGTAGAGTAGGTTTGATTCAGTGACCCTCCATTGTGTTTCTAAAACCGTATTTTTTTTCCCCATTCTGACTGGCACAGGAGGAGATCTCCCCTCCTTCTCCAATGGAGCATCTGGTGGATTTGAACCGTGTACCTTTGGGATTGCAGCATAGCTTCTTGCCACTGGGCTACCAGAGCTCCCTTTAAAAGTGTAAGTCTTAAGGGGAAGAGATTGTTCATCTTTCTCCCTTGGATTTGGTAATGGATTTGATCCACTGAAAACTTGCAGCCTTTGATTAGCAGTGCAACTTGCTACAGACAGTGTCACCAGAGCTTATACCAGTAATTATCAGTTGAATGAATAAGAAACATTGGCTTATCTGGATTTTTTAAAAAAATATATGTAACAACAATTGGTATAGATTATATGGAGTTATTTCTACTATTGCAATTTTTCTGGAAGTTTTAAATTATTTCAAACTGAAAAGTTTAAAATGTACACTTAATGGGTTTGTAGAAAGAAGCTACCAGGATTTCCCTTAAAGTCCTCTCCAGATGTATGGCTGAAAATTTCTATATAACTGAATCTCTGATTATATTACACATGTGATTTGTACGGTAAGAAGCTGCACTGCAATCCCAAAGGCACGTAGTTTGTCTCTGCCAGCTGCTCTGTGGGAGAAGGATTGCTAATCTTTTCCTGTGTGATTTACTGCCTCTGAAAACTCACTGGAGGGTCAGCTATGGGTGAGTGAGTTCTGACTTAATGGCAAACAACATCAACAAAGTACAAATGTGATGCATTCTCTTTGAGTTGACTTCACATCTGGACCTTTTTGACTCTGGAAACAGAAGTGACTGGGCAGGCTGTAACAGGTTCGGAAGAGAAAAGTCAATGATAAATATCTGCTGGTTTTAAAAAAAAAATATCTGCTGGTTTTAAAATATCTTCACTCCAATTTTCCTTTTGTCTAGTTGTGACTTCATACTTGGGACAGAATTGGGGAGAGGGGGAAGAGAAAAATTATAATCTGAAGGGTCAGACTTAAGGAGTCAAGGCCAAAAACTTAGCTAATGAGAACACTGGTGGGCATCTGGCAAAAGAGGTATAGGGAGAAGGAGGAGACTCAGTTGTGGATAAGAGGAAAATTATAGAAACAGTAGGTAAATTTTCAGAAAAGCAAGGTAGTATATTCAGTTGATCGGCATCCATTCCCATCTCCTTCTAGTGGGTCCTACACTTCAGAGATTGAAAAGCTAAAGATTTTACTTCTCAGAATGTCTTGCAGCCATTCAGATGTAATCAGTGAGATTTAGAAGGCAAAATTGGGAGAAAATCCACCCCACCCCTTAGCTATTTCTTCTGGCCAGCAAGGTTGTGTAGATATGATCTGTTTCTGAAACAATGATCTAGTGTCTAGTCTCTAACTTTGCACATGTTGAGAGGTAACACGGCCAGTTTCCAGATCATAGCTTCCGATCCCTGGATTGCAGCTGCAGCAGTTTGTTCTGAAACCTGGTCATCAGTGGATACCTCCAGGGACCCCACCCTTCCTGACTGCAGAGATAGCAGCTTCCCTGACAGCCACTGTGTTTTATTGCAGAGCTAGTTCCTCCAGATTTTCCAAATGGTTTCCTAAGTACTTATTTCCTTGTATCCTGAAAATTCTTGCTGTGACTTCGGCTTCCTACACTGAATCCTGAATGACATAAGCAGTCATGAGGTATCTGGCATTGACTAAGGGTAGGGATGCACAGCCAATTTAAGTTCTGTCAATAAGTAGTAACATACCTATAAATGGTTGAATTGGCAAATATTATGTGATAGACTATTTACAGCAATGACATACATACATATATGTGGTCGTTGTTATGTGCTGTCAAGTTGCCTGTGAATCATAGTGAACCTCTAGCCTGGGCCAACCTCAGTGTTTCTGACACACCTGTCCTCATTATCCCAGTTACTGTGTCAATCCCCCTCATCCAGGGTCTTTCTCTCCTGCATTTTCCCTCTGCCCTTCCAAGCATGATATGAAAGAATAGCTGCTGAGGTTGCTTAGGTGTAACAAAATACTTCCTGAAATGTCATCTTTGGTTTGGTGATTTGGGACAACTCAGTTAATTAGCTTAATAACATGTTTAGTGCTTTTGTCTGTTTCCTTGTTTATCATGTAATTCTCGAAGTTTTAAAATCTTATACATAGACATAGAAGAAACAAGAATTGTTTTCTATTTTCTTGGAGCAAAAGGATATGCAGTGTAAAAGGAGCAGATACAGATACAATGCTGAGGTTGTCAAGGTTTCTTTCTACCTGCTTCATAAGAGGGAACGGCCCCCATCAGTAATATATACAGTGCTAAAAAAATAGCTACAGGGTCTGACATGCCACCCCACCTGCTTCTGCATCTATTTCTATGAACCCTTGGGTCTAATATTTGTTACAAATTGACTTTACTCACAGTTGTGGATTTTTTTAGGGAGATAGGTTGGGAAGTGGGAATGACACAGGATACGACAGAATGCAAGCCCAGGTTTAGTCCAGCAGTTCCAAGCCAGATTAATAAGGTACAATTCCACAATTAGTTCAGACAGCTTCTCAGTCAACAAGTGAAAGTCTAGGTTCAGTTCAGCAGCACAAATCAACCTCTGGTTTTCTTAATTGTCCGGCAAACTTTCATCTCAGAGCAGTTACTAAAGTTTTCATTCAATTATCCAGCAAGCAAAACATTTAACAGTGGCTCTATCTCCAAAGTTCCTCATGTTCTATTTATATAACATGTATGTATGTTGTATGTTACTTCATAAAATGATACAACCATTCTGGAAGGCAATCTGATGTTTCCTTAAAAAGCTGAACATAAAAAGTCCATATGACCCAGCTATTTCAGTATTTGGAAAATACCCTGAGAAGATTAGAACTGAGACACAAATGGAGATTTGTACATCAGTGTTCATAGCAGCTTAATTCAACATTGCAAGAACATGGAAACAGCCTAAGTGTCCAACCAGAAGTAAATGGATTGAGAAATTATGGTATAGTCACATGACAGAATACTATGCAGCAAGCAGGAGCAATGATTTTGAAAATTACTACATAACTTGGGAGGGACTGGAAAGCATAATGCTAAGTGAACTAACTCAGTTTCATAAGGACAAATACTGTATAAGACCATTATTGTAGAAATAGAAAGATAACCAGTAAAACATGTATGAGGAGCAAAGGGGTGAAGATGGGTAGGGGGGTGATCACAGGATCGCACAATTTGTTGTTTAGAGGGAGAGATGGGTAAAGGAAATAGGAAAGATCCAGTGTGAAAAATCAATGTATACAAACATTGTAAGTAAACCAATATAAAATAAAAATTTTATTAAAAAGAAAGACCTGTGTAGGACATAGATCCACAAAATAAACAACAAAAACTCCTCAGCTGACTCCAAGGCTCCTTTGAACTCCATCTGACTTACATTTTTGCTTTATTGCCTGTCCTCCCACTACACACCCTATACTTCAGCTTCACTGAAATTCTTACCATTGCTCAAACATTCCATGCTCCTTCAGAGATCTCATTTTCATACTGTGCTGTTCCCTCTCCCAGCAATGGCTTTCCCCCTTCCTAACAATCCTTATTTCATCACTTTCTCGTTATATTATTCTCACATTTTTCATCTGGCACATCTGTTATTCCTTGGGCCCTGGCTCAAGTGTCTTCTTTTTCCTAAAGCCTTCCTTACAGCTCTGTACATAGTGCTACCAAGAGGACTATATACACCTCTATTGCAACACTAATAACATTCTTTTGCAAATGGTGGTTTGAGAACCTTACCTACTAGATAGCGAGCACCTAGAATAAAGATGCCTATTCATAACTGACTCTTTCTTAGTACTTGAAACAAGTAGGCAATGAAAAATATATTTCTTAAATAACCAAACAAATAAGCTCACATCCCAGACAAGATACCCATAAAAAAGAAACAATACAAAGCAGCTGAGGAATCATGAGCTTCATATCTTTTTTTTTTTTTTTTTTGAGCTTCATATCTTGATATCCTTCATGGCGTGTAGGGCAATGTCTTGCATAGAAGAGATATTCAGTAAACGTCACATTAAACTCCAAATGAAAAACAGAGAAAGTATGAGCCACGACTACATAAATTTAGGAGAGCTACAAGATCAGATGAATCAACATAAGACCAACAATCCAGCTTGTGACTTCAGATTTGGTCATATTTCTCCTCTTTCTGCTTGACTCAGGGCTGTGAGCTTCTTTGACATCATGCCATCTCTTATTTATTTTTGTCTCCTATATTGTTTCTCTATCACCAGTATTTAGCCAGATACTCTGTTGTTGTTGTTAGGTGCCATATAACAGATCAAAATCTTGCCCAATCTTGCATCATCCTCACAATCTCTGTTGAGTTTAAGGCCATTGTTGTAATCACTATGTCTATCCATTTTGTTAAGTTTCTTCCTCTTTTTTGGCCCTGCACCATTTCAAGCAAAATGCTCAACTCCAAGGACTGGGCCCTCCTGAACACATACAAAGCATGTGAAAAGTCTCCCAAATTAGCTCCCAAAATGTGCATACAGGCATCTCAGCCTTGAGCCTCATGGCTTGGAGTCCCAAAATTCTCAGGCCTGCTGCCAATATTGGCTTCCTACTCCCAGCTGTCTAACAAAGTTCTCAGTCCTGCAATATTGGTTTCTCTCTCACCACCACCCACCCCCAAGGTCTTATCTCATGTTGAGTTTCCAGTTTGGCTCATAGATGTTGCTGCTATAGGTGTAGTTGGATCAGGCAGGGCATCATACATTGTTTTGCTCTCTCTTCAATGATGCCAGAAGATCTGTCTCTGCAGCTAGAGCTGTTCAATTGGTGGGACTAGCCACTTCCCTTGTAAATTGTTGAGACTGGCCAATACCCTTTGTGGAATGGTAGATAGTCAATCCCCTTGTGGATAGGTTAACACACCCCATTCACATATTCCCACCTATCTACCTGTTGTTGTTATGTGCTATCGCGACTCATAGCGACCCTATGTACAACACCCCTAAACTCTGCTCTGTCCTGTGCCAATCACACTATCTCCAACACACCCATCCCGATTACCCCAATCACTGAATCAATCCACCTCATAGAGGGCCTTCCCCTCCTGCACCGTCCCTCCACCCTCCCAAGCATGATGTCCCTCTCCAAGGACCGGTCCCTCCTTACAACATGATCCTTGCCTCCAAGGAGCAGCCCAGTTTAACCCTATCAGGATGAATCTGTTTGTTTTCCTAGCAGTCCATGGTACACTCAATACTCTTCTCCGGCACCACAGCTCAAAGGCATCACCTATCTACCTAGCAAAGTCAAATAACAGCTAGACAAGCCATACTGAAAGATAAACTTCATAAGAACTCTGAGAATAGATCTTATGGAATAGAAATCAAGGTGTTATAGCAGGGCTATGTCCCTTCTGGGGGCTCTAGAGAAGAATCTTTGCCCTTGTTTGGCTTCTATATGCTGTCATAATCTTTAACTTGTGGCCTCATATAACTTCAACTTCTGCAATTGCAACAGGTTCTCTCAGGTTCTCTCTTTGATTACACTGAGACTATCTGGATAATCTAGTATAATATCCCCATTTAATTTAAAGGGAGCTCTGTTGGCCTAGTGGCAAGAAGCTGTGCTGCAGTCCCAAAGATCCTAACTTAAACTACTTTAGCCAAGCCCTTTTTTGTCATGAAAGATAACACAGTAGTAAGTTTTGGGAATTAGAACATGGACATATTTAGGTGGCTGTTGGTTTGTCTACCAGTCACATATCTGAAGACATAAAAAGAAGCAACTGATGTTTGGAGATGTACTTTTCTAGTTGAACCAAAGAGATTAGAACCAGGAAAAGTGGACCAAAGACACATTGAAGTTTGAAGAGAATACAGACACTTGAATATCAGATTAACAATTTTTATTTTATCTTTTTAGAAATTGAACTGCATTGGTGATATGTGAGCAGGAGTTAACAGTGAAAGTAACTCTAGCAAATTTCAGAAGAACTGTATAGATCTGTACCTGAATGTAAAATCCACCAGGCAAAAGGTACACTCTTTTTGTTCACAATGTATCTTCAATGCCTAGAACAGTATCTGACATACATTTTATGTTTTAGTAAATATCTGTGGACTAAACTAATGATAATTCTAGGTATTTTTTAGGTAGATCCAAGTTTTCAACAAGCTATTAGAACTCTCTTAGCTCTATTTTTCCTCTGCAGTGACTTCAAGTAAGTGTGAGAAATAATATGTGACTGCAAGCCACCAGCTACAAGTTTACATTTGAATGATCCAGCAATCCTAATCGAAAGAGAAAGCCTTTTCCCTAATTGTGAAAGTTGTGGAAATGAATCTGAACTATTATCAAATATCCACTTACCAGTCTCTGAGGGTTAGGTAAACAAATGCTGTGACTGTACCCTGAGTCATGGGACCGTAAGTAATGGGGTGAAGTTCAGACCCATTTGATCTGAGAACAGGGGAGATGTACATACCTAAATGGAAATAGGGTGCTACTACTGGAAGAAGGTGGGTGAATGTTAGTCTGGAACAAACAACAGATGTCCACATCAGCCCACCTCAACTCAGAACAGCATTCTTTTCCTGTCTGTACATGTTCATGTCAGTTGGGAGATCTCTGACATCCTAGATGTCCTTTCACCTATCTCAGTTGGTTAATGTCCTCCCCATTCATCCAAACCATGCAGTTAAATAGAACTTCTTTCATAATGACTCCCAATGCATAGTCGTCTCTTGCCCTTGGTTGTTGTTGTGTACCTTGGAGTCCATCTTCCTCCAGTAAAGTGAGTGGTATATTTGAACCTTAGGTCTTTGGGTTGGAAATGCAGCTCCCTTACCACTAGACCACCAGAGCTCTCTAACATTTAGAGTATTTCAAATGTTTCTACAAGGAAGGCAGGTAGTTTGACTGTGCCAGCTGCTGGGAGGGAGAAAATTGGGTAATCTCTTGAGTGACGTACAGCCCCTGAAAACCCTCAGGAGGGTCAGTTATGAATGAGTTCCAACGTGAAGGCGGATAACAACAACAATCATTTCTACAGGGAGCTCTGGTAGGCTAGTCCATAGGTATCGGGAGCTGTTAACCAAAGGCAATGATTCTCTTGATTCTTTCACCGTGAACCTGGGGCGATACTGATCCCCTCCCAAGAGATTTACAGCCTCTGAAACCTGCTGGAAGGTCAGCTATGAGTTGGCTCTGACTCGACGGCAATGAGAGCGAAAGAGAATTGTTTCTACTTTCCGTAGTTAGTTTTTTACACTTTCTATATTTGCAAGTTACGACTTCTTTGTTAAGAGTTGGAACTCCTAGCCTCACTACCCAGCGCCTCATAATCGCCAACGACCGAGGGTACGCTGATGCTCATCTGGGCCACTAGGGTGCGCTCGGTGCCAGGCGGGAGGCCGTGGAGGCGGGAGGCGCTGTGAATGGCTAACGCTGCTGTCAATTGGGCGCAGGCAGGGCTGCCTGGGAGGCCTGTGCGCAGGAGGCGGAGCCTGCATGCATAAAAGGAGCGCGCGGCGCGGGCTGCAGTCGGCGTTCGCAGGGGGAGCCCGAGTACCGGCTGGGAGTGGGTGAGAGGAAGCGAAGAGGAGGGAGGGAAAGAGTACGGAGGTAGGGGTGCGGGGAGGGGCCGTGCCGGGCCCGGCGGCGAGTGTGATCGAGAGCGAGCGCCGGCCGCTGCTGTGCGGGTCGCTTGGCGCTGCCGGCCGCTGCGCTACCTCCGCCCTCGCGGCGCGCTGCCGTCTGCGGGACCCCGAGGCACCCCCGACGCCCCAGACGGGGCCGAGGAGTAGGGACTGAGGTAACCGGTGCTGAAGAAGGAGCGGGGTCCAAGTGGACGAGCCGAAGGCCCCCGGACTTGGAGGTGGGAGGCTGAGGCCCCCCGAGAATGGGCAACCTGGAGAGCTCCGAGGGGGCGCCAGGCGAGCCGTCTTCCGTGCCGCTGCTGTTGCCGCCCGGCAAGATGCCGATGCCCGAGCCCTGTGAGCTGGAGGAGAGGTTCGCCCTGGTGTTGGTGAGTGAGCGGAGACCCGTGCCTTCTCCCTTCTTCCTTCTCCCCAGCCCTGGTCCCGACGCCTCGGCTGGGACTTTTGTGTGGATTCTTTGGTTTGGCCTACTTCTCAGTAGGGGCCCTCGACGGACCCCGGCCTGCGCTGCCTTCCCGGGGAACGCACAGCAGCCGCTGGCACCGGACAGCCCTGGCCGGTGGGGAAAAGGGACGCTCAAGATCAACACTTCAGCCACTGGAAACTTAAGAGGGATCCCCAATCCGGGGAGTGGGGACAGAGCCTTGCTGTTCTCCTCCCGCTCCCTCCCCCTTTACTGCTCTTAACTTCTCCCTTCCCTGTCAGTTCCCCCATCCCCCTAGCCTCGAGTCCCTAGAATTCTCATTTCTAAACTTTCCTGGTGCGGGGGAATTCTCAAGTTTAAGGCTGGCCCATCCCAAGCCTAAGGAAGGGTGAGCGCCCCTGATGTTAACATGGAGGCTTCCCAGGGAGTGAGTCCTACTCCCAGCCCAGACCAGATGTTTGAGATGGGGAGGGGGCTGGCAGCTCTTGAAGGGGATGGAATAAAGCGTGATGCCATTCCGCTTATTTTCAGAATAAAGCCCGCAGGCGTCTTGCTAACTTGCAGTGGATTAGCTCTATGGGTTGAACATGTGGATAAGCCATTTGACTAGTTTTTATTTTTCCAATTGAAGCAACACACAAACCATCCCGCCTTCTCCTTCCCTCCTCCCCTTTTCTTGTTACATTCTAATGGCTGGTTTGTGGGGATTTTGCCTGTTCTTTTTAAGTGTTAATGTAATTCTTATGTAGGTGGGTTTTTAGAGCTGACTCTGGGATTTTTTTTTTGGTATGAATATTGGACGTGGATGACAGTGGCTCTGTGAAAGGATCTGAGTTGCTATCCCTTGAATAGAGCCAGAGAATATGTTGGAGCTGAAAATGAAATTTTGGAGAAACATGGAAGGTGAACCAGTTGATGGAACATTTGTTAACATAAATAAACCTTTGAAAAATTGGAACTGAAATAGTTACCAGTTCCCTTGATAACTCTCTAAGAGGCAGTATTAATGCTGATGTTATTGTTGGTATGGCCTGAGGGCCAACTTTGCCTTTGCTTGTAAGAGGGATAAGTTGTGGACTTAGCAGCCTTATAGGATTTCATCTGTCTTGGAATAGAGAGATTAGATCTGTTGGCAACAGGGGTGCTGTCTAGAGAGCCTAGCCTCTCCAGTGGTGTGGAGCCTGACATCAGTCCTCTGGCACTAGAGCCAGCTCAGGGAGGGCCCATGACATTTCAAGGGGAAATGGTGCTGCTGGCACCTCTCTGCTGGCCAGCTAGGCAGAGGGGTAGAGGATCTAGCCTACACATCCTGAGGCCTTCTGCATTTTCCCAGCCTCCTTAGGGGGATGGGGTGAGTCAGTGATTACTAATGTTCTGTGGCCATCTCAGAAGCTAAGGAGAAGCTGGGGACTGGGTGCCCTTGAGAACAAGAGCTCAACTGTTCAGAAAAAGAGTGGGAGGGAATCTACACTCCAGTGGGGGCATGATATGACAACCCCCGAGCAAATTGGTATGAGTTAGCCCCAGAAATTGGAAAGAAATGGATGGTCTGAGGTGGGCTGGGTGAGTAGGCTGGCTTAGGTAGAGGTCTGTTGAGAGAGCTGTGAGCCAATGTTCATCATTCCCTCATAGGAGCTTGGTTGACCAGTTTGTTTAGTTGACAAATTGATGCTTTAATAGCCTCAAAACTCATGTGATGTCCTGGTTCACAACCAGAGATCCCAAATCAAGATTGGACCACCCACTTATAAGCCTTCCTTTCTGTATAAAGTTTTGATTTGTTTCCTCGTGGCTTTTGTTTTGATCTTGCTTCTCTGTGCCAGAGTTGCTGCCGATGGGGGTTAGAACAGGGCAGGCCAGGGCTAGTTAGCTGTCTCAGGCAGAGGAGGAGGGGATTTTTACCTCAAACATCCAACACAGAGAAATCATGCTTGCTTAGGGCTTTGAGTTCTCTGGGTGCTCTTAAAGAATCTGTATTCTATTATTGCTCTTGATAGAAACCCTCTGGACTGTCCCTCTCGAGCAGTACTCGCTGTGAGTTGAGTGGTTGGCCCTGGAATAGCTCAGGTGTATTTCCTGACAGGAGAAGCATTGCGTAGTAAATCAAGGAAGGGCTATTTAGTAAAATGTCTCAACCTCTCTGTGTTTAGATTTCCTCATCTGTAAAATAGGGCTGATAATACCCATTTTGATGGGATTGTGAGAATTAGATGAGCTCATTAACTATTGTTGTTAGGAGCTATCGAGTTGACTATTTAATATAAATTAGCTTCTTTTTTCCGTGATGTGAAATACTCAGGGAAGGAGCTCTTGTCTCATCTTTTCCTGCCCCGCTTTCTTGGCTTCACTGTGATGTGTTTGTTATTGTTATTTGTTGCCATTTAGCTGGCTCCAGTTCACGATGACTGTGTATAACAGAACGAAACCTTGACCAGTCCTGCACTATCCTCACAAGGTCTGTGTTGCTTAAATCCATTGTTGCCATCATTGTCAGCTCATCTCATTGAAGGCCCTCCTGTTTTTTGCTGATCCTCTACTTTCCAAGCATGATGTCCTTCTCTAGGGACAGCATGCTGTTTAGTATATCGTCCTGGTGATCTGTATGTCAAATACTGGCTTTTTCTCTAGGAGCAAATTTCTTAATCTCTGAGTTCCAGGTTCCTTTTCTTATAACTCATTCACTCACTGTCATATGACCCTCCCTTCGGTGTCTAAAGTTGGAAATCTTAACTGGAGGACACTGCCCATCTTTCTGCCTTGGGGGCCATTGGTCTATTCCGACTACCTTTTGCTTAATAGAGCAACATGCTATGCACTAGAGTTCCTCCCTTTGTTACAAAGGTGATAATAGTTTGCCGTTTAAATTGTTACATGGATTTACATGAAATTGAGAGACATGTGTTCAGTTAGCAGAGATTGGCATACACTCAGTTCTCAATCAGAGGTAATTTGTACGTTTGCTCCTCTCAGTGGTGGCTCGCATCTGAGATTCCCTTGTATTCCCAAAAAGAAAATTTAAATAAAAAAATCTGATAAAGCCAGTTACCTCATTCTCCCTACTAGGCTTGAGGATATGTCTGCTATCTTCAAGGAGGGCTTCCCCAGCCCCATTATAACTTTGGAAACTCCCCTGAAAAATACCATGGCTGGGGAAGTGTGTCAGTGCTGAGTCAAGACCACAGGCTCCCAACTTTTTAATGCAGGTGTAGGATCTGGACTATAGGCCTGTCAGCTAGAGGTCTCAGATTTTGAGGTGATTTGTCCAGGACACTGGTCCCAAGAATCCTGACTCTACTCCATGGGTTCTTAGCTCAGTGCCCTAATTAGGATTTCTCTGTAGTTTGATGTGTGATGCAAAGGAGTCCCAAGTATGCTGAGATGTTGATCCCCCTCATCACTGGGCATAACTGAGGTCTCCTCTGACTAGGTCCGAGGAGCCAGGGCAGCGCTGTTATTAAGTGCTTACTGCTAACAGAAAGGACAGTAGTTTGAATGCACTTGATGCTTAATGGGAGAAACATAATAATCTACCTTTGTAAGGATTACAGCCTTGGATGCCCTATGAGGATAGGTCTTTTCTGTCCTGTAGGGTTGCTGTGAGTCAGAATTGACTTGATGACACACAACAGCAACATGTATAAATAGTGTTATTTTCTAGGTGGGCCCCAATGTGGAAAAGGTTGTGAAACTACAATTATGTAGGTTTTGGTCCCAACTAGACTACGACTCCATGCTGTTTCTCAGAAGTTAATATTTTGGCTGGTACTGGCCTTCCTTTAGAATCCCTGGTGGCATAGTGTATAAGGTATCAGGCTGCTCACCAAAAGGTCATTGCTTCAAATCCATGAGCAGCTCTGCAGGAGAAAGATCAGAAATCTCTTCCCATAAAGATTAACAGCCTCAGAAAACCTGATGAAGCGTGGCTGTGAGTTGGAACCAACTTGATTGCTGTGGATTAGGTTTTTCTGTAGAGAGTGAGGAAAAGCAGGGGATTCTGAGAGCTCTGAAAAGACAGATGTCTGCCTTTGGTGTGTGTACCTCTGATATTTCTCTCCAGATTTGAAACTTAAGATTTGAGTCTGAATGTTTTAATACCTGGAGAAGTCTTGGATATCTCTTAGGATGGCAGCTTCCTGGGAGAGAAGGTGGGGTTATGTGACAGGGGCTGTCTCTAATGTGGTTCCTCCTCTCACATTTCCTTGGTGATGACTGACAACTGAGATTTGCACTAACTGTAGTGTTGATGTAGGCATTAAACTAGGCTGTGTGATAGTTGTCTAAGAGGTTTTGAGGGGCCTCCTTTGAGATAGGGGCTGGGAAAAGCTGGAACTGAATATCAGATTCCAAATCACCATGGTGGAAATTTTTTTCCCAGATCTGGAGATTGTGATGAATTAGTTCAGGCTGCAAAGGACTTAGGGCAGGGAAAAGGCTCTTGATAGCAGCTGGTCAAAGGAGAAGCCCTCTTCTTGTTCAGCAACCTCACCAAGAAGACACTATTCCGTATGTTGTTGTTGTTATTGACTGCCGCCGAGTCGAGCACAACTCATAGTGACCCTATGAACACAAGGCCTGAAGCCTTTCTGTAACTATTATAATTTATTAAAGTTCATAGAGTTTACAGAGGCATGTTGCTGTTGATGTTATGTGTTGTCGAGTCACCTGCGACTCATAGCAACCCTATGTACAACAGTCCTAAACCCTGCTCTATCCTTTGCCAGTCTTATTGTCCTGACACACCTATCCCCATTACACCTGTCACTGAAGCAATCCATCTCATC
Organism: Elephantulus edwardii; assembly: GCF_000299155.1. NCBI lineage: Eukaryota > Metazoa > Chordata > Mammalia > Macroscelidea > Macroscelididae > Elephantulus > Elephantulus edwardii. Next base: position 3,315,109 of record NW_006400028.1, read on the forward strand.
AAGGGTCTTCTCTTGCACTGTCTCTCCACCCTCCCAAGCATAATGTCCCTCTTCAGGGACTAGCATTCCCTCCTTGCAACTTGTCCAAAGTATGTCAGATGAAGCTTCAGAATCTTTGCCTCCAAGGAGCAGCCTGGTTTCACCCTCTCTGGGATGAACCTGTTCGTTCTCTTAGCAGTCCATGGTATATTCAATACTCTTCTCTAACACCATAGTTTAAAGGCTCAATTCTCCTTTTATCATCCCTAATCCTTGTCCAGCTCCCTGATGCATAGCAAGTGATTGCAAAGACCATGGCCTGTATCAGGTGTACCTTAGTCTGCAGACTGACATCATTGCTTTTCAGTACTTTGAAGAGGTCTTTGACAGCAGACTTTCCCATCGCAATACGTCTTTTAATTTCCTGGCTGCTGGTGCTACGAGTGTTGATTGTGGAGCCAAGCAAACTAAAGCTGTTTAAGCTGTTTACAATCTAAGTCTCTTTATCCATCATGATGCTGCCAGTCGGCTCAGTGGTGAGAATCTTTGTCTTCTTGATATTGAGCTTCAATACAATTGAAGGCTGCAGTCCTTGACCTTCTGCAGCAAGCGCTTCAAGTCCTCCAGGGTTGTGTCATCTTATAACACATCCAGAGGCATGTTGTTGTTGTTAAGTGTCTTTGAGTCATGGATGACTCATAGCGACCCTATGAACAAAAGATCTGAACACTTGTATAGCTTTCATCATTTCTCCAAGTTCATAGAGTTTCTGGAGGCAAGCTATTTTGGAAGTGGATGCCACTCTTGCCACATTAGTGTCTCAATGGGATGTTATTTCTTTGTCTTTCTTGTCCCACCCGGACTTGGGGATGTGTGGGAAAAATGGGACTGAGAGTGTAGATTCTTGTCATTTGGAAATGTTTTCTGAGAGACAGACCCAAGTTTTTAATTTTTTTCCCTTCTTAAAGTAATATTTATTCTCTAAAATAAATGTGGCAACTTAGCAAAATTGACAAAACCCATGCATATTTTCTCTAGTTTCTTTACCAAATACAGCCAGTGTATTTTTAAACTGTGGGGGTTTCCCCTCTGCATGGGTTTCATACAGTTTTGGAATAAAATGTGTATCTAAATTTTTTCTGTTTTCCCAGGCTCTTTGTGAGCATTTTTAAATGCTGTACCTTGGTTTGTAAGTGACCGCTGTACATTGGTTTGTAAGTGACCGCACCATTGTTTACTTAACCATCTCTTTATTATTGTACATTTATGTTGTTTACTTTAAACAAAGCTATAATGGCTATTGGTGTACAAAGCTTTTTCAATATTTAGGTTTTTTAAAAGACAGAACCCAAGATGGGACTTAAAGAGATGTTCTAAAACCTATTTCCAAAAGACTTTTTAAAAATGGAGTCATGCATATAAGTATGCTCAAAGGGAGGAAGATTGAAAAAACTTTCTTCCTGTTTATAAAAAGAATAACATGTTTATTAAGCACATTTAGAAGTGTCCGAAAAGTATAAGGAGAATTAAAATCACCTATAATTTTACCATCATCTATTAACATTTTTATACACATGTATATATTTTTACAATTAGGATTTATACAATTTTTTAAACTTGTATTTTATTTATGATTTTAGTTGCTTTCTTATTTAAGTATTCTATAGTGTCATAATTTTGTATCTGAATTTAAAAAAATTCCTCAAACTCAATTACTGTCAAGTTGGAATCAATCCATAGCTGACCCTCCTGTGGGTTTTCAGAGGCTGTAAATCCCGCAGGAGTAGATTGCCAGTCTTTCTCTTGTGAAGCAGCTGATGGATTCAAACTGCCCACCTTTGGGTTGGCGGTACCTCCCTTATGCCTGCATGTTATTGTTGTTGTTAGGTACTATCAAGTTGACTTCAACTCATAGCAACCCTATGAATAACAGGTCTAAGTTCTACCCTGCCCTACATTCCTGATATGCTCGAGCCCATTCCTATAGTCATTGTGTCAATCCATCTTGTTGAGGGTCTTCCTTTGTAATTGATTTTATGTACCATCGAGTCAACTACAACTCATAGTAACCCTGTGAACGACAGGTCTGAATTTTGCCCTATCCTATGCCATCGTCACCATCCTTGATATGCTCGAGCCTATTGCTACAGTCACTATGTCAATCCATCTTGTTGAGGGTCTTCCTTTGTTGTTGATCTTATGTACCATCGAGTTGACTATAGCTCATTGCGACCCTCTGAAAAACAGCTCTGAACCTTGACCAATCCTGAGCTAGCCTCACTGTTTATGACATACCTGATCCTGTTGCTACAGCCACTGGGTCAATCCATCTCATCCAGGGTCTTCCTCCACTGTTCTCTATACTCCCAAGGATGTTGTCGTTCTCCAAGGACTGGCCCTTCCTGACATAGTATACCATAATATAGATTTAGTATACATTGTTGTTAAGTGACGTCGAGTCGCCGGAGACTCATATGACCCTATGAAGGAGAGTCCTCAATGCTTGGGTGTCTCTCATCCTCTCTCCAGGTTTATAGGGTTTCTGGAAGCAAGCTATTACAGAAGTGGATGCAGCTCCTACTTCCAAGCTTGTTTTAATCAGGAAGCTCCACCCCACTCTCTGTCCACATTGGGTAACCAACCACTAAGTGTCACAGTGTCCAGCCTCACAGCAACCACAAGTGACCGCTGTGCGGCAACTTGTTCACCAAGGCTATACTACCTAGAGGAATGTCTGAACAAAAACAATGAAAGACAGGCCCAAGGGCCACGGATTAAAAGTCACCCACCTTTGGCTTGGTAGCATCACTTTCTGTCCTCTGGGCCAGCTGATCTCTCTCTCTATGTTGATATTATTGTTGTTAAGTGCCGTCAAGTCACAGGCAACTCATAGTGACCCTATGAAGGTAAACATTATTACTGTTTTATCTTGCATTTTCCATTAATTTATTTTGGTATTATGTGTTTACATTCCATGTTGTGCTACTAACTAAAAGTTCAGGGGGTTGAATCTACCAGCTGCTTCCAAGGAAAAAATTTACAGCCTGAGAAACCTGATGGAGGGTCACCATTGAGTTGATTCTGACTTATGGCCTCAGAAACCCAGTGGCAGTTCACTGTGAGTCAGCTCAGTCTCAGGGAGGTTAAAAAGAAACTGTGATGAACATTTTGTACATTAATATTTGTGTGCCTTTCTGATTACTGGAAATGGAATTACTGGATCAAAAGTTATGTGCTTTTATATTTTTTTAATTGCAATTTGAGTGAAAGTTTACAAACTTACTGTATTTTTGATTCATTTATGAACATTTTGTTTTATAACATCAATTACAGTGCACACAGTGTCTGATCATCCATTTGTTCTATATTGTCTTTCCCTTGACCTATCGTCTAAGTCTTTATTATCTATTAATTCATTTTCTGTTCCCCTTTGCCTCCTTTGTTACCACACTAGAATGATTCTCTCTGTATGTAAACCCTTCTTTGACTTTTTCTAACAGTCTTCTTAAATAGTTTTGACCTTTTGTGACTGACCTATTTCACTCATTGGTGTTCTCTAGACATATTCATGTAATGTAGTGTTTCACTAATTCTTTCTTGTGCTACATTAAGTGTTGCATTGTTTCTCAATGTAACATTGTTTCTTATTCCTCAGGTTTCTCACCTTGATACCAATTGGATTTTCCATTGATAGTGCTCTTTGTAAAGTTACCATCACAGAGTACTTGAAACATTGGCCAACTTGATTAATGAGAAGTGCTATCTTGTTTGACTTTACAGTCTTTGAACATTTTATTTTATCATAAATGTTTTGGCTGGTTTTTGTTTGTGTCCTTTATCCTGTGTAGGCAACTTACTGTATTTGCATGTGCCTGTGTCATAAATAGACATTTCCTACATTTCTTTCACTATAAAATCGTTTTCACATGTAATAGAGTATATGTAACAATTTTACAAGGTTAAAATAATATTAAAATAAACACCCGGTTATTCACACTGGAGTACTCAGAGTTTCTTCCTCCCTGCCACATTGTTTGGGATGAAAAGCCTTTTAGTTCAGGACACGTTGGGCCTGTGCTCTGCAGCAGGGACAGTCCAGGTGGCAGCCACACCAGTTCTTCAGAGCTCTGTCTCTGGGGAAATAGCCGCTGCAGCTGGTGAGAACAGGAACTAGTCTTGGTGGAAATAGCTAATCTTTTCAATGAAGTGAAAAAAAGAAGCCATGATGAAGAGGAAATGAGACCACAAGTTTGCCGTGGTCCCTGATATTGCCTGGGCAGTCTGGCACAGCCAGGGCAGCCTTTTGGCTCTGTGGTCAAGACAGAGTATCTGCCTTAGAACTGGCCTGCTTGTGTAGGCCCTGGAGGCAGAAGTGCCAGCAGCGTGATGGCACAGTATCACCTGGTCAGCCAGACTGGTGACCTCCGTTTTGGGGAACCATTTTCTCCCAAGTCTGAGCTGAGCTGAAGTAATGCCAGGGAAAGGGCAAGGATTCATTCCAGTTCAAGGAAGTACTTCAGAGGAGGTACTTTTTAAAAAAAGATAAGAGAAGGAATTATCTCCACACAGCCTCTTCTTCTCCTGTGTATTCCAGGGCTTCTTCCTTGTTTGAATGGCAGTTATAGATGAGAACTTGAGGGTCTAATGGCTGTCATCTATGAAAAAGAGAAGTGGATTCTAGAATACAGCTTAACCAGACAGCCAAAAATCCCATATCCTGTCTTTCTCTTGTTTCCTTCTGCAAAGCCACATCTTTGTGTCTCGTTTTCCTTTCACATGAGAGTGAAACCACTCCCCCAAGAAAGGTGTAGATGGGTGTGATGCTGCCTTCCTGTCTCTGAGATCCTCTTGTGGTCCTTGCTCCCCTGCTTACTGTTTCTTCTTTTAGAAGAAATTTCTTTTATCCTCTTCTTCCCAGACTCACTTTTTTGTCTCCCATCACCTCATAGCAAAGTGGAAGATTAAGATTTTGTATGTTGGGTAGCTAAGGACTAGTTTGGGTTTTGGTGGGTTTTTTTGAGCCATTTCTTCCTTATTCCCAGCTTTATGAGTACACACATGCACACATATTGTTGTGTCATCAAGTCAGAAATGACCCATAGCTGACCTTCCACCCAGTTTTCAGAGGCAGTAAATTGGCATGGGAAGATACTGCGCATCTTTCTCTTATGGAACAGCTGGTGGATTTGAACTGTATGTCTTTGGGATTGTAGAGCAGCTTCTTAACACTAGACCATCAGACACACACACACACACACACACACACACACACACACACACACTTACTTTTTCTTAATTTATCAAATACTTTGAAGTGCTTGAAATGTATTTTAAGTAAAGTTAGGAACCAAGAGGGACTTACAGATTATTTCTATATGGTAGATTTTGACAATAGAGGATACTAGATTGTTGTATGCTGGTAATGGTTCAAGTCTTATTTCTTCTTCACACTCTCTTTTTTTTTTAAAATTGAGACCAGTGATCTTGCCTCTAGGTTCTAGTACATTTTTTCAGGGAAAGTATGACTCTGTGCTTCTCATACATGCTAATTTCTAGTCAAATCTGGAATGAAGAATGTCATAGTCCTCTCCCTATTTACCCAACTCTTCTTGAAGGGCTTCTAATGTTCAGGTACCTTTAGAAAATTTTCTATAAACCCTAAAACAACAGCAAGTCTCTTCTGAGAGAAGGCAGCGGATTTTGAGACTGTCATTGATCTAGGTTGGTTTGAGAGAAAGAGCATTGGTTTTGGAATTAGAAAATTTGATTTTCCCTCATGCAACACAACACAATGCAATGCAGCTTTTCAGCCTTCATAGTTGAATAACACTGGACAAAGCCTATACTTTTCTGAACTTATGGCGTTTTGAGGAGGCTTAAAGTAAGTAATAATGAAAACATTTTGTAAACAACTGGAACAGTACATCAACAAAGTATTGCCTTCCTCATGGTCTCTGCGATTTTGAATGTCTGCCACTACATACTGAGATGATAGTGCTGTATAATTTTAAATGGTAGCATTTTCTGTATGCAGTAGGCTAAAATATTTTGATCAACTGTTTAATTTTTGGATTTTATTTTTTAAGTTGTATAATTTAGTTTCTTGCAAAGTAAAAATGTAATATAAAAGAAAAGAAAAACAAACCAGAGAATTGCCATATGTGCAGGCTGGGTTTAAAAGAGGCTGTGGTACTAGGGATATTATAGCTAATGTTAGATGGATCTTGGCTGGAAGCAGAGAATATCAGCAGGATGTCTATCTGTATTTCATGGACTATGCAAAGGCATTTGACTGTGTGGACCATGAAAAACTGTGGCTAGCACTGAGAAGAATAGGAATCCCAGAACACTTAATTGTGCTCATGTGAAGTCTATACTTAGACCAGGAAGCTGTCACCCAAATGGAACAAGGAAACACTGTATGGTTTAAAATAAGAAAAGGTGTGCATGAGGGGTATGTCCTTTCTCCATATTTATTCAGTCTGTATGCTGAGCAAATAATTTGTGAAGGCAGACTCTGTGGTGAGAAATGTGGCATTTGGATCAGAGGAAGAGTTATCTATAGCCTGAGTTACGCAGATAACACAACCTTGCTTGCTGAAAGTGAAGAGGAATTGAAGTGTTTCTTGTGGAAGATCAAAGACTACAGCTTTCAACATAGATAGCATCTTAACATCAGGAAGACAAAAGTTCATACCACTGAGCCAGTGGGAAACATCATGATAGATGGAGAAAGTATTGGAAATTGTTAGTGATTTTGCCTTGCTTGATTCCACCATCAACACCTCTGGTACAGCAGTCAGGAGATAAGGAGACATATTGCTTTGGGCAAGTCCACTGTCAGGCATCTCTCCAAAATAATGAAAAGCAATAATGTCAGTTTGAAGACTAAGGTGTGCCTGATTCACACCATGGTCTTTTCCATTTCTTGCTATGCTTCTGAAAGCTAGACAATGAATAAGGATGACAGAAAAAAAGTATGATAACACAATTACAAAATAGGCAAAAAACGTGGAAAGACTTTTCACACAAGAAGATACTGAGATGGCCAACAGATAACATGAAGTGATGCTCAAAATCACTGGCAATCAAATCAAAACCACAATGAGCTACCCTAGTAGCGGTGGCAAAATTTAACAGGACAGCTCTCTGATGCATAGCAAGTGATTGCAAAGACCATGGCCTTAGTCTCCAGACTGACATCATTGCTTTTCAGTACTTTGAAGAGGTCTCTAACGGCAGCCTTTCCCATTGCAATACATCTTTTCATTTCCTGGCTGCTGGTGCCAATGAGTGTTGACTGTGGAGCCAAGCAAACTGAAGCTGTTAACAATAGGGTGGAGGAACAGTGCAGGAGAGGAAGACCCTCTATGAGATGGATTGCTTCAGCAACTCCATGGCACATAACAACAACAACATGAGTTAAGAGCCTTGGTGATGACGATGGAAGAAGTTCAGTTTGCTCTGAAAGAATTAATTTTTTTTTAAAGGCCCAGGAATTGACAGCATTCCAATTGACATATTTCAACAAACAAATGCTGGCCTGGAAGTGCTAAGTTGTGTCAAGAAATCTGGAGGACAACCACTCAGCCAGCTGACTGTAAGAGATCTATATTTGTTCCTATTCCAAAGAAAGGTAACCCAACAGAGTGTGGAAATTGTTGAACAATATCACTGATACCACATGCAAGCAAGATTCTGCTGAAGATTATCCAAAAACAACTGGAGCAGCACATCAGCAGAGAATTGCCAAAAGTGCAGGCTGGATTTAGAAGAGGCCGTGGTACTAGGGATATTGTAGCTAATGTCAGATGGATCTTGGCTCAAAGCAGGGAGTGTCAGAGGAATGTCTTCTGTGTTTCATTGACTGTACAAAGGCATTTGACTATGTGGATCACAACAAACTATGGCTGACTCTGAGAAGAATGGGAATCCCAGAACACTTAGTTGCGCTTATGCAAAGATTCTTACCACTGGGTTGATTGAAAACATCATGATGGATGGTGAAGAGATTGATATTGCAAACAAGTTTAGTTTTCTTGGCTCCACAATCAACACTCTTGGCACAAGCAGCCAGAAAATGAAAGGGCGTATTGCGTTGGGAAAGTCTCCTATTAGAGACCTCTCCAAAGTATTGAAGAACAGTTATGTCAGTCTGGAGACTAAGGTACACCTGATACAGGCCATGGTCTTTGCAATCACTTGCTATGCATCAGAGAGCTGTACAAAGACTAGGGATGATAAAAGGAGAATTAATGCCTTTGAGCTGTGGTGCTGGAGAAAAGTATTGAATATACCATGGACTGCTAAGAGAACAACATGTTTGTCCTGGAGACGGTGAAACCAGACTACCCCTAGGAGGCAAGGATTCTGAGGCTTTGTCTGACATACGTTGGACTTGTTGCAAGGAGGGACCGTCAGTCCTTAAAGACAGACATCATGTTTAGGAGGGTGGAGGGACAGCCCAGGAGAGGAAGACCCTCGATGAGATGGATTGCTTCAGTGACTGGGGTAATGGGGGTAGGTGTGTCAGAGACAATGAGATTGGCACAGAATAGAGCGGGGTTTAGGGCTGTTGTACAAAGGGTCACTATGAGTCACAGGCAACTCAGTGGCACATACCAACAACAACATACTTGGATCATGAGGCAATTGTCAGAACAGAGCAAAGAAACACAATAGAATGGATTGAGAAATTATAGTATATTGACACCATGGAATCTATACAGCACACAGTAGCAATGATTTTGTAAATTACTATCTAACTTGGGAGGGACTGGAGAGCGTTATGCTAAGTGAACTAACTCAGTTCCATAAGGACAATTATTGTATAGTTTTATTTAATTGTTGGAGGAGCAGAGGAGTGAGAATGTGCAGAGGAGTGCTCATAGGGTCGCACGATTTGATGAGTAGAGGGAAGGGTGGGTAAAGGAAATGGGAATAATCCAGGATAAAAAAATCAATGTATATGAACTTTTTAAGTAAACTAGAATAAAATAAAAAATGTATTTAAAAAGTTGAGCCTGAGGACCAGGGATATTAAGTGTCTGTAGTGTTTGACCCAGTCATACACATTAAGAAATTATACTGTCCAAGAGGGCATGAAGGAATTAAGAAAGATCCAATGGGGCCTTGAAAAGATGGGGTAATATTCGACATAAAATAATGATGGTTAATTTTGTAAAGCACAGTGTATGGGAATGAGCAAAGGAAACAATGTGAATGAAGGAATGAGTGAAGTATAATGTACATAAATGAAACACAGTGTATGTGAATTTTGAATGCAAACCAAGAAAAAATTTACAAAAGGAAAAAAAATTATTGTGTCTAAAATATTGATAGCACCCTTGTTGAGAATCACCTTACGCTTTTCTAATACTTCTCTAGCCCTGTGTTCCAGTTGAGGATGAAGTTGCAACAGCAGTAAAAGTGAAGGAAGAACCATTGTTTGTAGTGCTTTCTTGATTTTCCTATTTATTATAATACTCTCAGTCAAAAGGTAGACTTCTTTTCATTAGGTCTATCTTTATTGTTGTTAGGTGCTAAATTGGCTGTAGAGACCAAACCTGTGAACAACAGATGGAAACCTTGCCCTATTTTGTGCCATCCTCACAGTCTCCACTGTGCTTATTTATACAGTCACTGAGTCAGTTCAACTCACTGAAATCTTCTCTTCTGCTGACTCTACCTTTCCCAACATAATGTCTTTTTCCAAGGACTGGTCCCTTCTGGTAAGATGCCCAAAAATTGTGAGATGCAGTCTCGCCATTCTTGCCTCTAAGGAGTACCCTGATTGCACTTCCTCCAAGGCAGCTTTGTTTATTCTTTTGGGAGTCTATGGAGTATTCATCATTCTTCTTCAGCACTGCAGTTCAAAGGCATAAATTCTTTGGTCTTCCTTATTCATGGTCTAACTTTCACATAGATATAAAGCAATTGAAAATACCATGACTTGGATCAGACTCACCTTAGTTTTTAAGCTGACACTCTTCCCCTTTACAGGATCCTAGACAACAGATTTGCCCAACATGCACCTTTTAAAAATATCTTGATTGCTGCTATCATGAACTTGTGGATCCAAGTAAAATTAATTATTGACAATTTTCAGGCTTTTCTCCATTTAACTAGATGTTGCCTATTCACCTACTAGTGAGACTTTTTTTTCTTGCTGTGGTGTTGCATTCTGAAAGCTGTCTTCTTCAGTAAGTGCTTCAAGTCTCACTTTCCTCATGCAAGGTTGTGCCGTCTGCATAGTGCAGATTGTTGATGAGTTTTCCCCCAATTCTGATGCCATGTTCTTCTTCATATAAAACAGCTTTTCAAATTATTTGTTCACCATACATATTGAATAGATATTGAGAAAGGTTACAACCCTGACCCTCCACCTTTTCCCTGTTGTGATGTCTTTTTCCGAGGGTTGGTGCCTCTTGACAAGAAACCCAAAAGTTCTAAGATGCATTCTCACCATTCTTGCTCTAAGGAGCACCCTGGTTGTACTTCCATGATTCTAAATCATGCAGTGTCCCCTTGTTCTGTTTGAATGACTCCTTTGTCCATGTATAACTTTCTTTTTATTATTAATTTCAATGAAAATTTACATTGGCTGGATTTCCATCCAACCCTCCCCCCCTCATGTACAGCTTTCTTATGAGCACAAGTAAGTGTTCTTAAATTCCCTCTTTTCTATAAGAATCATATCCATAATATTATCACCCACACAATTGAATGTTTTTGTTATCACAGATAACAGATAACAGATGGTTATCTGTGCCAAGAAATTTGTGATGAGTATTTGTGGTTTCTGGTCCAAGAATTAGGAAGACAGCTATCTGACCAGTTGACTAGAAGGGATTTTTATTTGTACCTATTCTAAAGAAAAATCCAGTAGACTGTGGAAATTGTCAGTATTGTACATAATCCATTTACCTATTTGTCAATTAAAACAGACATGGGGGGGGGGAAGAAGAACGAACTGGGTATGAGAGTGGAGAAAACAGTGCAACAATGAATGAATGAAAACCCAAAATCTCTGTAAATGTTCATTAAAACTAATAAAATTTAATAATAAAAAAAAAAGAAGGAAGCTGGAAGGAGAAAGAGCACCAATGAGGGCAATAACTGGCCACAGCTCTCCCTGTGCTGAGCTTGGCACTAGTTTTCACAGTAGAAAGAATCCTAAGGGAAATTCTTGCCCTGAGGCTGTATTTTAAATTCTTTAAATGTAGGCATGATTCTGGTCCCTCAGTTAGGCAAGTTGTATATTTTTAGCCCCTTTCATTTCCAGGCCAAAGAAAGCTGTGCTTTCAGCTTTTAGCACAGCTGTAGCAGGCAGAGTCAGCAAAGAGAATAAACCTGAACTCTGAGCTTTACTATGGCTGAACTTTTCAAAGTCAAGTCTATTCAGTAGCTCTGATCCCTATGGAAGCCAATTTTCCTAGATTGTTTTTTTTTCCCTAGAAGTTAAGGATCACTGATAATATTTAAAGGAGTTCTGGTGGTTTAGTCCGCAGGGAGTTGTACTGCTAACCCAAAGGTGATATCTCTCTGGAAGTTCAAATCCAACAAGTGGCACCAAGGGAAAAAGATGAGCAGTTTTATCCCATCCAATTAACAGCCTCAGAAACCCAGTGGACAGTCAGCTAGGAGTTGGTTCTGACTTGACAGCAGTGAGAGAAAGAACATTTTTTTTATTATTAAATTTTATTAGTTTTAATGAACATTTACAGAGATTTTGGGTTTTCATTCATTGATTGTTGCACTGGAGAAAGAACATTTATTGAATGTCAGTTGTATGCCAGACATCATGCAAAGCATTACTTCATTTAATCTTTATACGGTAGCTATTATTGTTTATTATATCCATCTTACAGATAAAGTAATTGAAGCACAAAGAGTTTAAAAACTCACTTAGGTGATGGAATCATTATTTAAATCCAAATTATTTGACTCTACAACCCACAGACAGTCTCTTCTTTCTTGCCTCTAGCACTGCTTTGGAGAGGATTGTGAATATAGGAAATATTCCAGGATAAATTTTCCTTTGCTAAAAGATGTGGTAGAAAGATTTGATTTTGAATTCCACTCATGGTTGTTGGATGTGCTATATAAGATTTTTTTTAGCAAGTTATAATGAAGCGTTTTATTTCCCCCCTTTTTTATTAATTTTAATAGACATTTACAGAGGTTAAGGATTTCCATTCATTCATTGCCGCACTTTTCTCCCTGCCCACCCCTCTCTATGAGTTCGCTCCCCTCTCCGAAAAGAAAAAGAGAAAAAAATTCCTTCATTAATATACAATTTCCCCATTCCTTCCCCCCTACCCCCACCCCGAGTACACTTCTCTATGCAACCTTAATTCTGGATTCCTGTGCTAACCATAATACTCAATCATATATCACCTCTAATCTATTCTTTCCCTCATCTGTTTCAATACAATATACATAATTTATCCAGTTTTTTTCTGTCATACCCCAACTCTGATGTCAGACCCATTCTACAACAGTGGCAC
>NW_006400028.1:3328961-3330359 GCF_000299155.1 Elephantulus edwardii
AGCCGTCGCGGCCCTCTGCCTGGGGTGAGCCGTCGCGGCCCTCTGCCCGGGGCAAGCCGTCGTGGCCTTCTGCCTGGGGCGGGCTGTGCTTGGCCCCTGGCTTGGGGCGAACCATCACAGCCCTCAGGAGCAAGAAGGCAAGCAGCTGTAACCCAAGACCACCAGTAAGGTGATAAAGCGTCCTCCCTTCCCCCCTTTATATCTATGCCCCTGTTCAGCATGAAGAAGCCAGAGAGTCAGCATCCAATTCCCAAATCAATAAGACAGTTGGTTTAATTACTATTGGAAAATGCTTGTCATTCCTCTGTAGCATCTGGTCCCCACTGGACCCTCATCATTTCTTCACCTGCTCCCCCCACCGACCAAACTGTGCAGCTCTGCAACTGCATCCTGGCCCATCCTCACCCTTCTTCCCCCAACCCTCACCTCCTTGTATCCCCAATATGTTTTTCTCAATAAAAAAAAATTTAACAAAAAATAGGGAAAAAAAAGAGGGAAAAAAACCCAAACCTATTTTCTCTGTCATCAAAGACTTTGAGGGAAAGACATATAAAACAAATAAATATTAAATGAGAAATTATAATATATCCTTGGAGGCAGAAAACAGGTTGTTGAGAGAGCACACCACAGTCAGGAGCAGTGGTTTACTAAAATATAACATGGGAGAATCTAGAGAGCATTATATTGAGTGAACTAACTCAGACTCATAAGAACAAATACTGCGTAAGATATTATTGTAAAAATAAAAGGATAATTAGTTAGATGTATATAAACGTCCAAAGGAAGGAGGGTGGAAAATCCCTGAAATGGCAGAGTTTGGTGGGCGGAGAGAGGGGGTGGAGGAATTAGGAAAGATCTATTGAGGATCTGAAAAGCCAGGGAGGGTAATAGTAGGAATAGATCAATGGTGATTAATTTTTAAAAACAATGCATAGGAATGGTCATATGAAACACAGTGGTGAATTGTGTTTCACAATGGTGAAATAAAATGTATATGACTTTTATATGCAAGCCAATATAAATTTTTTTAAATATTTTTGTTGGTTTGATTACAAACTTTGTATACATTGTGTTTCACACTACTCTTCATTCACATTGTATTTCATACAATCATTCTCATCCATTGTTTTATAAAGTTATTTACCATTGCACTTCACCAAAGAAGACATTCAGATGGCTAACAAACACATGAAGAAATGTTCAAAATCCCTAGATCTAAGAGAGATGCAAGTCAAAACAACTATGAGATATCATTTCACTCCAGTAAGAATAGCAAAATTTAACAGAGCAGCAAACAACAAATGCTGACGAGGTTGTGGAGAAACTGGAACCCTTATTCACTGTTGGTGGGAGTGTAAAATGGTGCAACCACTATGGAAGACTGTATGGTGCTTTCTC
>NW_006400028.1:3332542-3333024 GCF_000299155.1 Elephantulus edwardii
TTGAACTACAGAAATCCAAAAATGTAACTTGCATTTCTTTTTTTTTACATTTTTAAAATTTTGTTAATTTTAATGAATGTTTACAGAGATTTTTGGATTTCCATTCATTTTTTTGTTGCATTTTTCTCCCTGCTCACCCCCCCCAGTTCGCTCTTTTTGAAAAGTAAAAGAAAAATTCTTTCATTGGTATACAATTCCTCCTTGCCCCCCGAGTACATTCCACTATGCAACCTTCATTCTGGACTCTTGTTATGACCATAATACCCAGTCATACATCGCTTTTAAACTGTTCTAGCCCTCATCTATTTCAATGCAGTATACATAATTTATCCAATTTTTCTCAGTCTTACCCCAACCCTGATGTCAGTCCCATTCTACAACAGTGTCACTATGCAATATTTGTCCTTTTGTGACTGAGATATTTCACTCAGTAGCTTGCATTTCTAGTTACTGATTCCTTTCCTTTACAGTAAAATGTTTTA
>NW_006400028.1:3334214-3339499 GCF_000299155.1 Elephantulus edwardii
CTGCAACTGCATCCTGGCCCATCCTCACCCTTCTGCCCCCAACCCTCACCTCCTTGTACCCCCAATATGTTTTTCCCAATAAAAAAAATATTTAAAAAAAGAAAACAAAATGTTTTATACAAAATAATTAGCACTATTAGCAATGTCAAGTTCTTAGTAGTTGCTTAATCAATTTTTCTTATTGCATATTAACAATTTCCAGTGGTTTTTGAGCAACTTTTACATATTAGTATTGTCTGAAACTTCATCTGACATACTTTGGGCATATTGCAAGGAGGAACTGGTCCTTGGAGAGGGACATCATGTTTGGCAGAGTGGAAGGGCGGCGAAGGAGAGGAAGACCTTCGATGAGATGGATAGATTCTGTGACTGGAGCAGTGGGAATAAGTGCGTTTGAAATGGCTGGGTTGGCACAGGATAGAACAGCGTTTAGAGCTCTTGTACATAGGGTCACTATGAGTCGCAAACGACTTGATGGCACGTAACAACAACATAACAACAACAACATTGTATTTTGGGGAATGCTCCCCTCTCTCATATAATCAACAATGCCAGACAATTCTAGACTTCTTCCCTCGAGTATACTAGAGTTCTATGCACATCTCTCACCTTTCTGTCTTGAGTCTTCATCTCTTGCCTTATCCATTGTAACACACTCCTTAGTGGTCTCTTTGCCCCCAATCTTGCAGATCATTTTATCCATATCTATCACTGTAGCCAGATTTGGGGGTGGGGGCGGATCAATGTGTGCAAAGTCTAGGATTACAAAAGAACTTGGTACATCCAGAGAACTGAAAGATCAGATTGGTTGCTGAGGATATGGAAGGGAGAGATTGGAGAAAGCATAAGAGAGAGGAACAGGACCAGATCATATGGAAAACAGATTGATCCTGGAAAGGGTTAAACCGGGTGGCTCCTTGGAGGCAAGGATTCTGAGGCTCCGTCTAACATATTTTGGACATGTTGTGAGGAGGGACCGGTCCTTGAAGAGGGACATCATGCTTGGGAGGGTGGAGGGTCAGCGCAGTAGGGGAAGGCCCTCTATGAGGTGGATTGATTCAGTGACTCGGATAATTGGGATGGGTGTGTCAGAGGCAGTGCGATTGGCACAGGACAGAGCAGGGTTTAGGGCTGTTGTACGTAGGATCGCTATGAGTCGCAAGCAACTCGATGGCACATAACAACAACAACAACATATAAGGAACTTGGACAGTAATTGGAAAGAGAGCTTTAGACATGGGAATGACCTGATCACAGAGCTCACTAGTAACTGTGTAGAGTGTCTTGGAATTTCTCTCCTTTCTGGATAGCAGGTTGGCCTGACTGAGACCAGGCTCCTTAGTCTATTGCCTGGCTTTCTAGATTGGCAGAGGTGATGGTGCCCTCTGCCCTACAGGTTTGACTGGTGCTAAGCTCTCCTCTGGTACCACCCTCAGGGCAGAAAGCACTGCCTCTGCTTGGCTGGCCCCAGTGTTTGGCGTGCCTACCCGGTGGCTTGACCCTATAATTTGGTGGGTAGACTGGTTACAAAAATAAAAAGTGTGACCTGTAACTAAAGCCAAGTGGATTCAGTAAAGAGGGAGCTTTTAATTTGCAGAGGGCCTGGGCTGTATTTAACTGGAGGGGAAATGTGTCTCCTCCCTAGGTTCTGTTTCCATTTTCTCCCTTTAGAGTCTGCTCTGGGGTAAGTTTGAGTTTACAGTGCTGGAGGTGGTATGCAAGAGGATTTTGGGAGATATTGGGTGGTGGTGAC
Organism: Elephantulus edwardii; assembly: GCF_000299155.1. Classification (NCBI taxonomy): domain Eukaryota; kingdom Metazoa; phylum Chordata; class Mammalia; order Macroscelidea; family Macroscelididae; genus Elephantulus; species Elephantulus edwardii. The sequence continues at coordinate 3,335,968 of NW_006400028.1, forward strand.
TTCAGCATCACAGCATGGACTTAGATATTGCTGCTCTTGTAAGCCCATTGGGATGGAAATAGACTTTTTCAATATTTTATTATTTAGTCATTTGTTCATTCAGTCAACAGATTTCCTCTGTATTTTAGTCGTTAAGGATATCATAGTGAACCAAAGAGACAAAGTTCATATTCTCTAAAATTCACATTGTTATTAAAGAAAACAAACATATATAGTGGTGTTGTTGTTGTTGTTATGCAACATTAAGTTGACTATGGTTCTTAATGATCTTATGAACAGTGATTCTGAACCTTGCCCTATCCTGAGACAACCTCACTATCCCTGACACACCTAATCCCATTGCCACAGTCACTATGTCAATACATTTCATCCAGGGTCTTCCTCTCCTACACCGACCTCTCCACCTTTCTAAGCATGATGTCCTTCTCCAAGGACTAGTTCCTCCTGGAAACATGCCCAGAGTATATGAGATAGGGCTTCAAAATTCTTGCCTCTAAGGAGAACCTGGATTTACCCTCTCCTGGTATCTTGGCAGGCAGTGATATATGTTCAGTACTCTTCTCTGATATAACAAGTCAAAGGCATTGATTCTTCTGTCATCTGTATACATTGTCAAGCTCTCAGGTACATAGCAATCATGTGAAGACCATGGCCTCTTTCAGGAGCACCTTAATCTCTAGACTAATTTTGTTGCTCCTTAGCGCTGTGGAGTGGTCCTTGACGGCAGATTTTCCCTGTGCAATTCATCTTTTGATACCTGACTGTTGGTGCCAAGGATGTGGACTGTGGATCCAAGCAAGATGAAATAGTTAACAGCTCCAGCCTTTTCTCCATCTGTCATGATGTTGCGTATATAGGGTTGTTGTTAGGTCCAGTTGAGTATGACTCATAGCAACCCTATAAACAGTCATCCTGAACCCTGCTCTGTCCTGTGCCAGTCTCACTATCTCTGAAATACGAAAGCTCATTTATAAAGTCACTGTGTCAGTCCATGTCTTTGGGGGTCCTCCTCTCCTTTCCTGACCCCCTCATTTTTCCAAGCATGATGTCATTCTCTAATAACCTCATCTAGCTACATGTCCAAGGTATGAAAGGTCACCATCTTTACCTCCAAGGAGCACTCTGGCTCTCCAAGACATACCTGTTTGTTCTCTTGGGATATTCAGTATTCTTTTCCCAAACCACAAAGCAAAGACATCAATTAAATTCTTCTGTCATCCTTATTCATTGTCAAGCTCTCCAGTGCTTAGCAAATTATTGCGAAGACCCTGGCCTGAATTAGGTGCACTCTAGTCTTCAGACTGACATAATTGCTCTTCAGCATTTTGGAGAGGTCCCTGATAGCAGACTTGCCCAATGAAATAATGTCTCCTGATTTCCTGACTGTTGGTACCTAGGGTGTTGATTGTTGATCCAAGGAAGATGTAACTATTTACAGCTTCATTCCTTTTTTGTTTTTGTTTTTGTTTTTTTAATTTATTTTATGTGTGTACCATCAAATTGGATCTGACTGGTACAGGAGGCAATTGTTCCTCCCTCTTCAGCAGAGCATCTGGTGGGTTTGAACCGCGTACCTCTGGGATTGCAGTGCAGTTTCCTGCCACTAGGCCACCAGAGCTCGCCTTCATTCCTTTTTTTGATTTATCATAATGTTGACTGTTGGTCCTGTGGTGAGGCCCTTTGTTTTCTTGATGTTGAGATGTGATCTGTAATGAAGGTTGTAGTTCTTGGTCTTCTGCAGCACACATCTCAAGTCTTCCTCACACATCTCAAGTCTTCCTCACTTTAATTAGCAAAGTTGTGCCATCTGCATAACACAGGTTATTGATTAGTCTTCCTCTGCTCTTGATCCACATTTTTCCTCATAGAGTATAGCTTCTTGAATTATTCGTTCGGCATACAGATTGAATAGGTATGGAGAAAGAATATAACCCTGATGCACTTCTTTCTTAATTTTGAACTCTTGGTCTAGGTCTAGGTTTTGCTTGAGCACAATTAAGTGTTCAGGAATTCCAGTTCTTCTCGATGTTGGGCATAATTTGTTATGACCCACACTGTCATACCTTTGCATAGTCAATAAAGCATGAATAAACATTCTTCTGGTATAATTTACTTTCAGCCAGGATCCATCTAACATCAGTAATTACTGGTGCCATGGCCTCTTCTAAATTCTGCTTAAACTTTTGGCAGTTCCCTATCTATGTACTGTTTTAGCCAGTTTTTGAGTGATGTTCGTCAGAAGTGTTGTTTGTATGTGATATTACTGAAACTGTTCAATAATTTCCATATTCTATTGGATCACCTTTCTTAGGAATGAGGACTACTAATATGGATGTCTTCCAGTCAGTTGGCCAGCTAGCTGTTCTCTAAATTTCTTGGCAGAAATTGGTGAGCACAACCAGAGCTGCATTTGTTAGTTGAACTATGTCAATCAATTGATATCCCATCAATTCTTGGGGCCTTATTACTTTGCTGATGACCTTCACTGTAGCTTGAACTTCATCCTTCATTATCAGTGGCTCTTATTCATATGATACTTTTTGTAATTTTTTAGTGTTGTTATATGTATTCCTTTCATCTTCTTTTGATCCTTCCCAGATCATTCAAAGTTGTGCCCATAGTATTTCTCAGTACTGGTAAATGCAGTGGTTTAGATAGGATGACCAAGGATTTGGGAGGCATGAGATCAAGAGAAAAGCCAAACAACTAAGCACTACTTTCCATGGACTCTAGGTCCTAGCTCTCTAGCATGTCTCCAAAGCAGGGGCTTCCTTTGACAATGCAGGCAGTCTGAGTAAAGGGTCAGAGTCAGTGGCCATCCCAAGGGGAGGTAGTTCCTAGCCCAGGTGAGTCCCAACAGGAGACTGTTTTCTTCTTTCCAGATGTCAAAACTGTCTGCAGGGCTGGATAGTGTGCTGATTAGCTCCAAATAGATACTTGTCTTTTTAGGACCTGGCAGGGCTAATTCTCTCAAGATTTCTTGAAGTTTTTCTGTATTTGCTACTAGAGAAGGAATATGAAGTCTAGCCTATGGAAACAGATGCAAGAGTGCAGTGGTTCCTTCAGCTTGTGGCTGGTGCCCAGCCAGGCCCTTTGTGAGAGCTGTGGGGCTCCGTGGATTTGAATTTGATTCCTGGAAGCTTTGTGACCTTGCACCAGTTCTTTACCCTCCTGGAATCTCAGTTTCTTTATCTATATAATCAGAATGATAACACCTACCTTCTAGGATTTTGTATTAAATGGCATTGGCACAAGAACTAGGACAGTGTTGGGCATAGTCAATATTGTAAATAGAAATATTCTTTCAAGACTACTAACCTCTTGAAAACTCTGGTGGCATAATCTGTAGAGAGTTATGCTGCTAACTCGAGAGTTATGTGCCTCTGTGGTGATATGCCGCCTTAGGAGAAAAATGAGCAGTCTCCTCCGTGTAATTCACAGCCTCCCAAAACCCTAACTGGAGGTCAACTATGAGTTGGTTCTGACTCAGCAGTAATGAGCAAGAAAGGGAGACAGAGAGCATCTCTTTTTT